>NW_028280896.1:0-230921 GCF_059751285.1 Brachycentrus maculatus
GAACGAGGACGACCGAAAAAGACTTGGCACATATTTATCGTAACTGCAGACAGTTGGTAGAATTCCACATTGAATTGTTGGGTAACATATCCAAAATAAAACACGGTTTTTGTTGGATTGAGTTCTACATTTATTTATGTATATTTTAATACGTGACACGTAGACGACGAGTATTAAAATATACATAAATAAATGTAGAATTCAATCCAACAAAAACCGAGTTTTATTTTGGATATATTACCCAACAAGACTTGGCACAATCAATCAGAACCTATAATCTGGCAGTGCCAAAAGTCTGCGTAATCGGAGGGCATGTATGACTAGATGTATGGATGTGAAGGAGGCGAGGAGTGTATGTCAGGACAGATGAGTATGGCATTCCATTCTTTCTGCCTACCCCTGCGGGGAAACGGCGTGATGGTAGCAGTAGTTAATAGTTTTAATACGTTTAAGAGAAATATTGTTGATGTCTATTTGACTAGTTGATAAAGAAAAATTCTATTATTTGATAAAAACATGTAATGTAAGTTTATTATAAAGTTATACTTTTATGTACATGACAGTTTATTTTTATTTTTAGATTACTTAACCGGATCCACGCGGCTCGCTAAACCGTATGTGTTTTCACAAAACATTCCCCGTATGCGGCTGACATAACCGTATGTGTTTTTACTTTGCTCCAAGTTTCCAACCTCAGTTCAACTTGGAGGGATTTTTTCATGGTGTGGAACTTTGGATAAAATAATACGTCAATCCTCGGCCTTATGACATCTGTTGAAATATCTGACTAATAATTTGTAACATCACAAGGATAAATAAAACAACAGATCCCTGATTTTTATTGCGGTCAGTAATTAGTCCGCCCCATAATCATGCCCTATATCTGTCTCACTCTCGACGCTACGCATCGCCAGTGGGTAAGAGTGACACACGATGCGTGCTTTGATTTATTTATGTTACGATCTAATTTGTTTATATTACGATATATTTCAAGAATAATGTGACACACGTGTATTATAGAGTACCAAAAAGACACAATGAATCCCATTGAACGTTTTTGTTTAGGAAAATAAATCGTTTCTTAACTAAATACATGATAAAAGTAATGATTTAAAAAACGGCGAAATACCGCCGCGCACGGGCATCTCTCAGGAACAAAGTGAACGCGGTTAAAAGGTTAAGTAAAAACCTCTAATTGGAATGTTATTTTTTTTATTTTATTATATTATGTTATTTTTGTTAAATATTCTGTTGGTTTTCAAATAAACAAATAAATGAATATGTAGTAGTAGTAAAAATGTAAATTTATTTTTCAATATCCAAATTACATTGCCATGATTTTAAAAGGAAAAGTAGTTCTTAAGTCTCCAAAGCCAATTTTAAATGATAAGTATTAATTGCCGAATTGGCCTACGCGAATAAAGCAGTGTTTGAACAATTTTGCTCCAATATGGTAATTTCAACAAAAATATTGAATTCCTCTTTGACGATTGAGAATCAGGGTTTATGTCGAAAATTAACATTGTAATGTAAGCCAAAAAGGTTTTAAAAAATCCTCTTTCGAACATCTGTTTGAAAACAACTCGAAGAAATCGGCAATAAATTATTTATGTATGTAGAGATATACAAAAGACCGAATCTTCGACATGGACACAATAACAAAATATGCATAAATACATGATCAATTCCGTATAAATGTTTGTGTTGTTGAGTTCGCTTACCTTCCACATCGAAACAGGGGTCCTGGGAGGCTTCCTCGAGTATGGAAATGACATAAGACAAAACTATATCGTCGACTACATTTAAATTGGCACTCGGGATGTGTTTGGTCACGAATTCGAACAAGCTCTCCTTGACCAGCGACTCCTGCTGAGCTATAGCGCTCATTTTGACGATTTCCACCAAAACTTTGCCGGGAAAAAACGGTTACACTGCCTATCAATTCTTTTCACGGGCGAGAAAAAAATCTGACAGATGACCAGCCGCCAGTTTCGCCGCACATTTGAGCTCGATTATGAGTAAAAGACGGGCATCGCGACGCGAGGGGACATTTTTCCGACGTTCCGGACGAAGACCGACCGCGAGATTTGAGAGTTTTTGCGGAAAAAAACTATTTTTAACAAAAAATCGATATAGCTGATCGCAGAGCCCCCGGAAAGTGTATGTTTTTTTTCTACTCTGAGTTTGACAGCCGCAGGTAGCGACGCTTTTCGAACAAACAAAGAACTAATTTATATTTTTTATTTGCTACTATGGTTATATACTGATCATATAAATAGCTTGATAAAGTACTTACCCTACTTTAGTTAATAAAAACGGGGTTAGTTGTTATTTATTTTTTTCCGCTACATCGAAATTGTTCAGTAAAGGGATATGTTCATAACTTATAGTTATCACATCGCGTTACCGGATCTTATGATACAATATAAATATCGCCTCAGCCAGTCTCAAATTCTGACGCCAACGTTCGCTTTATTGTATCGTCTCCGGTTAAAATAAATCAAGAGAGGTTAGGAACGACTAAGTTAAAACCTTTTTTGATAATTAAGGTATAAAATCTAGCAGATTCCTCCCGATTTGACATTTAAAAAATCTCTCCTTTATTCGAAGAATCTTCCCTGCCTTAGCACTAAAATTAACATAATAATAACATAAAACATATACTTTTTTTTACAAAAGTTATTCTTTATTTTATGCATCCAGTTATTGAATTCAAAGTATTAAAATTGAATGCACATTATGACAACACACTATACAACAGACTATGAGAAAACAAAGAAATGTTTTTCTAAAATTGCTCATGAGGAAAAAAAACAGCATAGTTACAGTAAAAATATATTTATTATATTTTGGACATGTATAAAAACATTAGTAAAATAGATATCTGAGGATTTGGACATAAATATATTACAAAATAAAAGTTTTCATGTATAAGATTACATAAATAATAACGATTTTTTTATATTTTTAATCTGAAGACACCCGTAGCCTTTTTTTCTTGACATAATGTTCAATCCGATTCTCCAAGCTCTCTAAAAAACAAAAATAATTATATAAATTGTGTGTTTTAAAAAATAAGAAAACTCGCAAAGCCTCTACCTTTAACTCTTACCACTCTGTAGGCCAGACATTCTGGCCCGTATGATTCTAGTAGGCAGCTCTGTGGGCCACAATGTCTGGCCCACAGCAGGTATAACTTTAATCACTGATTTCTCTATCACCCAAGTATATTCTACCAAAAAATATTTCAGATAAATACAGTTAATCTTAATTAACATGGTCATACGAATTTCCAGACAGTGTCCCAAAATTAGGGAACCAAAATATTTAGTTTAATGGTAGAAAAACGTCGCATTTTTTTATCAGAGTAGCTGATCAGTTATGAGAAAAAATGGTCAGAGTGAAAAAGGTTAAAGGCTCGTAAAAATAAATCTTTCTTGAATTTATTTTGCAATTGGCGGGATATATTTGTAGCGAGGTTATTGAAATATTTGTTTCCCAGTTGGTAGTGTTATATTGTGAGGTAAAAAAGGTCACTGTAGCATTCTATATAGACATTTGTTGACCGAATTGACTCTTTTAACATAAATTGTTTACATTTATTAAAATCATAATTTTAAAAAAATTTCAAAATATTTTTTAAAAATATTTTATTTAATACCAAGCCACCTTATGTGTCTTGTCGGTGGAGTTCTTTTTACATACATTTTTTATTGTTTTTAACCATTTTAACCTAAATTATACAAACAAAAAAGAGAAAAATTAAGAATATAACCATTTAACAATTTTCCTAAAATTAACTCTTGATCCCATTCCCATTCCTTTATTTTGCCTTTGACCTCCGTCGGCAACAAATTAAAAATGTTTGTATGTTATAATATATTGCATTGTTGGACTCCCATATTTATTGTTAATTCTTGGGACTATCAAACCTTTGTTGTGTGTAAATCGTGTATCACGGTTGTGTACTAAAAGATTTTGATTTTTTTGTCTAGTTTGTTGTTCAAGTAGTTCTCTTACCGCAAGTAGTTCTTCCCAGCAGCGGCTGGTAAGTTCTGGGAGTGACTCCTTGCAGCATGCAGTCACTCTGATGCAGAAACAGGCATTTCTGATTGCCGACTACCAAATCCTGAGAGATTGCATTCTGCGACACTCTTGACAGTTCCTTGTTGTAAAGATTCTCCAAATCTTCGATAATGTCCCTTATCATTGATGCTCTAAAACAGAAAGTAAAATATTCTCAATATCATTAACCCTTTCCACTCTGACCATTTTTTCTCATAACTGATCAGCTACTCTGATCAAAAAAATGCGACATTAATCTACCATTAAAATAAATATTTTGGTTCTCTAATTTTTGTCCGCCTCCGTAGTGTAATGGTCAGCACGCTCGGCTACCGTTCTGGAGGTCCCGGGTTCGATTCCCAAGGGGGGTAAAATAAATATAAGTGATTTTTTCACTGTCATATTTATTCAATATTACCCTGGACTGGGTACCTGAAGCGGAGGGCTGATCACCTTTTCTTCATGTGTAAACCATCAAGATAACACTGCATTTATATGACGCAGTGCCCTATGCACCATTGGGGTGCGGATAAGGGTTTTATTATTATAATTTTGGGACACTGTCGGGCAATTCGTTTGACCATGTTAATTAAGATGAACTGTATTTATCTGAAACATTTTTTGGTAGAATATACTCGGGTGATAGAGAAATCAGTGATTGAAGTTATACCTGCGCCGGGCCAGACATTGTGGCCCACGGAGCTGCCTACTAGAATCATACGGGCCAGAATGTCTGGCCTACAGAGTGGTAAGAGTTAATATTTAAAGCATTTACTTTGTGGTCAGTCATTTTTACTTATTTATTTTTTTACAAAAATGTTAGTAATATTAGTATATAACCACTCACCGAGATTTTTATGTCTACCAGTTTGGAGACGTACCCGTCTCTTCGTCAGGACAATCACTACCACAGCATGCAAACAGTACTACCCTTCACTACCATAGCACACTTAAAACTGTAGTTTTTGTGTACAAAATGTTTAACACATGCGATTTTTGCAGCACAAACATGTGTTACGAGCCGAGGTTGAACATGCATTCAACCTCGGCTCGTGACGCATGTTTGTGCTGCAACCTTTAATGCATGTTAGTATTCGGGTTGACCAAAAATCGCAAGTGTTAAACATTTTTTGTAGTGGTTAATTAGTTAGAAATACTTGATCATGCCAAGTTTTCCTTGGTCTTGCTCTGCTTCTACTACCAAAAAAATATACTTACTGGATAGCTGATTTGGTCCACTGCGTCTGAAAATTCTTGATGACTATCGCCAAATCTTCCAGATCCACTTTCCACCAGTCCTTCTTGAGCTCAACCCTCCCGGAGAAGGCCATGTTCTCATCGTCAGAGTGCTGCATAGGCTCTGCCGCCTGGTAGCCCTCCTCAGCACCTTCCGCATCCTCGTAATCTAGAGCGCCGGTACCACAATGGCCCGCATCCTTCTCCGACGTTTGTGAAGCGCTTTTACTGTCCATATTTTTAATTTCTTCTTCAATCTTATCTAACTCCTGGCAAGTCAGATCGTTCATCAAGCTATCTTCGTCTATTGAAATTTCTCTACGGAATGTCGCTTTTTTGTTTTTGCTGTCAAAATCTAATTCTAAAACACTGTCTTTTGTTTTTCCCGGGGTATTTATAACCTTATTAACAAAATGACATGAATCTGTTTCAAAGACAGCTTCTTCTAAGCTGTTTTCTGGTATTATAATGTCTTTAAGTTGAGATGAAACCGCTTTAGAAACAGCTATCTCTGTCATATTTTCTATATTTGAAGGTACTTTTAAAACTTGATCAGATCCATCAAATTTCACGGCGTTTTCTTTCAAAATATCACCTTTTAATAACGAATCTATGCCATTCTTGTCACTTGTATTTGAATTAGATGTTACAGATATAGATTCGGATCCAGTCGTTTCGTCATAGTCGTCTAAAAATTCAAAAGCGCAGTGGTAAAGATTCAACGGCAATTCTATTGCCATGTTGTATTGTGGTTTTCTGCAATAAATGAAAACAAATTAGAAACTTTTTTGTCATTCTATAGGCAATTCAATATTTATTCTATTTATTTATTTATTTATTTTTTCTACGATACTTTATACAATACTGTAACATAATTTTGTACAAGATTATATATTTTTTATGAACGCCTCACTAAGCATAAAGTATTTTGCCGGATGGTAAAATTCCGTGTAGTGGACAAACGCCCAATGTGTGTATATTTACCTAGGGTTAGTCTTGACGTCCAATAGCTCCGTAATAACAGACGGCTCTTCGTGGCCCGCTCCCACAAGGAATAGAATTGCGGCTATGCACCGGATTTGGTGCCAGAGGAAAGCGTTTGCACGTACCAGCAAGTAATGCATACTGTATCCTAAACATAACAATAAATAATAATATATAAAACCCTAATCCGCACCCCAATGGTGCATAGGGCACTGTGTCTTATAAACGCAGTGTTATCATGATCGTTTTACACATGAAGGAAAGGTGATCAGCCCTCCGCTTCAGGTACCAGTCCATGGTAATATTGAATAAATATTACAGTGAAAAAATCACTTATATTTATTCTTACCCCCCTTGGGAATCGAACCCGGGACCTCCAGAACGGTAGCCGAGCGTGTTGACCATTACACTACGGAGGCGGACATAACAATACCATCATTTAAAAGTATACCATCAAATTGAGGAGAAAAAAACTAAATGACGGGCAGTCAATAATATTACCTCATTTATTAATAATATTTCGAGTTTAGACAGTAGAATTTTGTAGGACTGAAATAAATGTTTGGAGAAAACCATAAACACAATGTCAACAAATGTTTCCTCGTTATATCCGAGATCTCGCTATAACCGTGCTCGTAACAACCAAGTTCGACGGTATAAAGTTTAAGGCACCTTGGCGTAGTTGGGTAGACGCTCGTCTGCTAAACTGGCGTCGCGGGTTCGATTCCCGCCAAGTGCAAAATAAATTCAAGGAAGATTTATTTTCGATTGGTCTGGGTGTTTGTGATGTATTTTTCACATTTACCTTCCCTATCCTTACTATCCTACCTGCAGACAAGCCTCTAATAGAGGCTTCGCGGGTTATCCCTTTAATAAAAAAAAAAAAAAAAAATAAAAATCATAGTTAGTATATTTTCTTAGAAAAGATTAGGAAGAATCGTTTACGGTGGTATGGACATGTGGAGCGAACGGACAGCGAGAGAATGACTAAGAAAATATATGTGGTGAATGCGAGCGGGAAAACAGAATGAGGACGACCGAAAAAGACTTCGATCAACCATCAACCAGATCAACCAGAACCTAAAATCTGGTGGTGTCAAAAGTCTGCGTAATCGGAGGGCATGTATGACTAGATGTATGGTTGTGAAGGAGGGGAGGAGTGTATGTCAGGACAGAAAAGTGTGGCGTTCCATCCTTTCTGCCTACCCCTGCGGAAAAATGGCGTGATGGTAGTAGTAGTAGTAGAAGCTTAAATAAAAAATAATATTTTCACCAGTAAACATTTTAATGTCCACCTCCGTAGTGTAACGGTCAGAACGCTCGGCTACCGTTCTGGAGGTCCCGGGTTCGATTCCACAGGGAGAAAAAAAAATTTAAGTGATTTTTTCAATCTAATAATTATTCAATATTACCCTGGACTGGTACCTGAAGCGGAGGGCTGATCGCCTTTCCTTCATGTTTTAATGATTATGACTACAGTGTGTTTATATGACGCAGTACCCTATGCACTGATGGGATGCGGGTAAGGGTTTGAAAGAAGGAGGGAAACCATTAATAAGTCACAATACTTGCCCTAAATTTAAAGAGAAAATGTCTCACTTGAAATATCGCTCACTCCTTTCAACAACGTTAAAAATATGCCGCTTTTGCTGGGATAAAGTACATTTTCTGGGCATTCCGAAAACATGCACAACTGAAAATTGACGATTTCGTAAGTTTTAATTTTTACCAGAAGATGAAAACATCTGTTAGTTTTTCGAAACTAGTCGTATATATAAATAAACTCATTAAGTGGTATATTCAGGTGTTTAATTTTTTTAAATTAAATTACCTTTGTCATCGTCACATTCCGGTTTTTCTGCCACAATTTTCACACTGGTGACATTGCGTATGAATGCCGTGACTCCATTTGCAACGTCCATTTTGCAGAGGTTCCTGAAGTCCCACGATCCCCTCAGCCTGCCGCATGCGTCAGACATCGCGTTCAGATCCAGGGAGCCGCGCGGGAACCAATACTTGTATGTGCGTTGCTTGCAGTCAAACCTGAGAAGAGAATTACAGCTTATTTAATTTTTATTATTATTTATTAAACCATAGGAGCCCACAAACTGTCTCCAGGCTTTTCTGTCGGCTGCCAGATGCCCTCGCATCCTCCCAAGTCAGATCTGCGTCCCGAAGTTCTGACGAGAACTGCCGACGAATTGTCAGCAGTGTTAGGGAAACTGATGCCTTGTAGAAGAGGCAAGATGATGGCGGCTCTTGGGAGGCATGCGGAGTACATGGCCAAGCCAACTGAATCGCCTTTTCTTGACGACAGTTGTGACCAAGATTTGCTGCGTCCTATGCCTTATCTCTTCAAGATTTCTTTTACTTGGCAAATACCACTATTTCCTAAAATTTCAAACTCCTTATTATTCATTAGATTATTTATAAAAGAGACAGATTTAAGTTCCTTTTTCATTTAGCACATGATCGCTAGCTTTTTACTTTTTTACTTTGTCATCTTTTTTATGTTTAAGTTATGATTTTAAAAAAAAAAATTGCTCACTGAGAGTCAAGTATTTTGTATTTTGTATTAACTAATTATACTTAGAAACCTATACCCTTATACCCTGTACTATGACTATTTATTTTGTATACCCACACACAGGCCATGCCTTTGTGGGATCTTTTTTTGTATTCATTTTTATTTTTTATAAATATTTTTTGTTTTTGAATTTATGTAATGCAAAAAAATTTTAAATAAAGAAAAAAAAAAAAAATTGTTCCCTTTGTGTAATAACACTTGAAAATTCTACTTCACGACTACCGGTTTCGGAATGTAGTGAAACCTCCATCGGTTATAAAGGGACCTATTGAAATAAACTATGAATGCGGGATTAAGAGGTCAATACAAAAGGAGATACTATCGAGTAAAGATACCGTCCTCCTAATCTGCATAACTTTTGGTAGGTTAAAATTCTAAGAAGAATACAAGTTTTAGAAGTAAATAAATGTGTTTTTTAAAAAAAAACAATACTGAACAGAACCTATTTATTTAAATTTTGCATTGTAAATAATCTGTGATCCCATTTGTATTTTTACTGTTTTATTTTAATACATTTTTTTAATTTTTCAAACTTTAAAAACGATCTCCTGAAAAATCAAGTTTTTTGATATTATGACATTATTGAAAGGAGTGAGCGATATGCAATCTATTTTTGTATGAAATGAATTTGGGGTAGCAGAAATAAACGACACACCGGGGAAAACGATTATTCAAGGAACGATAGATAGAGGTTTAACTGTAAATATTAATGAATATCACCTTGCGCTGTAATATTCTCCAGCGTCAGACATGGGAGCCGGTAGCCACGCGACGGCCCTGATGTCCTGCGGAAGCAGCCGGTTGAGGATCTTGCAGTAAGGAAGCTCGGAGGAGCAGCCCCCGTCGCTGCCCAGCTGCTCATCGATGGTCAGAGAACTGCGGACTTCGATTGAAATGACCTGTGAAAAAAGCGGTAACAAGTTTTTAATCATTTATATTTGAAGCACTAACTGTGATTTTCCATTTTATAATTTGACTAACTTTGTTTTAAAATCACTATAAATATTTAATTATAACTTAATTATAATGTCTACCGGTTTCCAAGCTAACCGCTTCTTTATCAATTGATATAATTAAAATGTGACTTTGTTTTAAAATCACTATAAATATTTTATTATAATAATTATAATGTCTACCAGTTTCGAAGCTAACCGCTTCTTTATCAAGGCTGATTAATACTAAGTTTTTCGTTTAAGACAATTAACGTTTTTTATAGCATTAGACAATTGTTTACTAATTGATGAAGAAGAATATGGAAGTCTGGGTATTTACAGGGATTACGACCGGCATAGGCTTGGAAGTGATCACTTTACACATGTCGCTCACTCCTTTCAAGAATGTCATAAATCAAAAAACTTGATTTTTCAGGAGAATGTATTTAAAGTTTAAAAATATAATGAAATATATTGAAAATAAATATCAAGCTACTTATTGAACTTTTTACTGTGCAACTGTTTTTTAATTTCAATTTGTCTGGGTGTGTGATCTGTTTTTCACATTTACCTTCCATACCCATACTATCCTACCTGCAGACAAGTCTCTAAAAGTAGAGGCTTCGCGGGTTATTCTTTTTTTTTTTTAGTCATCCATAGGGAGAAAAACCGGGTTGTCATTTGTTTAAATTTTTTATTTTTATTTATTCACAAGTCTAAAGTTTAGAGTTGTGTCCTTAGACAATAGGGGGTAGGCTTTAGTCATTGCCAAATTGTTAATTATGGGCTGATTGTTATTTATATTTTTATGAATTTGTATTCCATTTGTGCCGTGGCACACTGGAGTGCCGTGAGTGATAACACACCGGTTGCGGAGCACTGAATTAGAAGATAGTCACCTGCCCACTCGCCGAAACACCCTTGTCCGTCCTTCCGCACCTGTGGTAGCTGGATTCAGCCCTCGACTTTATGAGGCACCCTTTTTCCAGGGCATTGAAGAGGTGTGCTTCGATGGTCTCGGGACAGTCTTCCTGAACGGCCAATCCTCTGTAGTTCCCTCCGAGATAGGCAATCCTCAGGAAAATACGTCGAGTTTGATATCTGAAAAGAGACAGCATGGTCAGCATGTCTGCCTCCATAGTGTAATGGTCAGCACGCTCGGCTACCGTTCTGGAGGTCCCGGGTTCGATTCCCAGGGGGGTCGAATAAATATAAGTGATTTTTTCACTGTAATATTTATTGAATATTACCCTGGACTGGTACCTAAAGCGGAGGGCTGATCACCTTTCCTTCGTGTGTAAACGATCAAGATAACACTGTTTTCACATAAAGCAGTGCCCTATGCACCATTGGGGTGCGGATAAGGGTTTTATTATTATTATTATTATGGTCAAAAATATTGTACTGGTTTGGAAAAATAGCTTGTAATTTTTACTTTTTTTTTAATTTTTTTTTTAATTGTTTTGCATTCCACGACATAAATTCAAATACAAAAAAATATGAATAAAATATGATGTGTTTTTAACCTTTCTCTTCCGGTGCTAAAATAAATTGCGCGTCCCGGTGTTGGGTAGTCACTACACAATAAAAAATTAGCGATTTTTAATCGGAAAAATACGGACATTCATAGCAATCCCCTTAATTAATGGGGCCTGTAAAGAAACTTTTTATTAAGCTGAAACTCTTATATTAGTATTAAGCTGAAACTCTTATATTAAGCTGAAACTCTTATATAGTACATCTCACCAATAGATGTCTCTAGTGAAGTTCTAGTGATCCCTTAATTAATTATAAATGAATTAATTTTTTTTAATAATTTAGATTTATTTGCTGAAAACATTAAAACATCATTTGGTAACGCTCACAGAACAAGCATAGGCTCTAGTTGCCAGCTCAAGAGCCACTGACGCGGGCGCTAGCCGCTAACCGAAGGAAGGCTGAGAATGAGCTTTGAGCTCCTCGCACTTGCACAGTGCAAGTATGCAAGAGTGAGATGCGAACATAGTGTCGCGGTTCCCGCACACCCTTCACGCCATGTTTACACGCGAATTTGTTTTCGATATTCACAAAATATCTCCAATGTACCTGATAAATTCTGATTATTATTAATATTATTTTTTAAATCAATGCGTTAATATGTTATAGAGGAATACCTAAAATCTTAGCCTTGTATTTATTATATTTATAGATATTATGGTTATTAGAAGCAATGTGTACACGGTACACAACACCAGGAAGGAAGGGTTAATGGAGTTCTAGAAATTAATGCTAAACCTATAAATATAGGGTGTAGTCGAATTATGAAAATAAATTAATAAACCTGCTAAAATCAAATTTCCTTGATTTTTTTCCGTCCCTTTGTGAGTCATCGAATCCGCGGCATTCGCCATTTTTCTTTGCTATCACATTCCTCAACTGCAAATTGCTCGCTTGCAATTGGATCACCAAGTTCACTAGCTCCTAAAATATAGCATTTTAGAAACAATTATTAATAATATTCTTCTTCTTCTGTTTCGTGTAGGGCTTACGGCCTGTTTTTTTTTTAAATGATTTATTTTATTATAAAAAAAGACATTGGTATTTTTATTATTTACAAAAATACTTCAATTCCATACTATTTCTGTGAGCCTAAGCGGCTGATTATTAGAAATGGGTATCAAATTGTGGTAGAGTGGGTTCGAAACAAGAAACTCTGACTCAAAAGTCCACGACACTTACCACGGGACACAACCCGACACAATCCATTGAATTTTCCATCAATTCTATGAAAATTGTAAAATACTTTAAATTCTTAATTTTTTCCCTCTTTTTTGTTTGTACATTAGGTTAGAATGGTTAAAAACAATAAAAATGTATGTAAAAAGAACTCCACCAACAAGACACACAAGGTGGCGGCTTGGTGGATCTCTATAAAAAAAATAATATGTTTAAAATTGTTCTTTAAATATATGTATACAATTTATATTTATAAAAAATATATAAAAAAGTTGTTTTATTATCATGTTATTTTATTATGTAAAATGCAATTCCACCTTTCCTAGCTTTCAAAATTGGACCGAATTGTAGGGCGTTTTCGGGCCAAAATTTAATTTTGTCATAGGAATCAACATAGGAAACTCGTATCAACCCATACAGAAACAGTTTTAAATCAGCGTCAACCTAAATAAACATAACATAACCTCATTTACTAGTCATTCAAAATGAGCTGGGTAAGTCAGTGAGAGTTGGACTTACCTCTTTTGGCAACAGCAGCAATTCTTCCTTCGATAGATGCTTGTTTTTATTCCTGTCAACTTTTAATTTGTTCATTTCTACGCCAGCTTTTAATTTATTGAGGAAAGCCGCGCGATCCATACTCCCGAGTCAAATGTCAAAACATTTATGAGACGGCGTTTTGTTACTTAGAGTGCTTGTCTGGTGATCGCTGATCAGCGGGCGATCCAAGAAGGCGGATGACGTACTTTTCAACAAATTTGATACTCAATTGACAGTAAAATAGTGATAGAAGGGAAATCACTGATCTGGTTCTGTTATATAAAATTATTAACAATTTTTTGGACAGCCCTGATCTCCTAAACCAAATAAAGCTTAGCGTGCGCCAAAGAGGTACTAGGCAAAAATCTGTATTCGCAGTATTTGTACATAATGCAAACTATGCCATGTTCTCTCCGATTCCGCGGCTTCACATGTTAGCCAATGCTTTTGAAAGTATAGATTTATTCAATATATTGTTATCGTCCTTGAAATCTGTACTTTCTCAGCATTTCTTCTCCATGTTATAATGGATAAATTAAAACGTTGTGTTTCACTCTCTCTTGCTGCTCGCCGATAGTGTTTGCAGGAGACGTGTATTTACTAGTGCTTACTACTTGTTATTTTATTTTTTAATTATGATTTTATGTTATAAGACTATTTGTTACAAGATTTTTTGTTTCTCTATTAGTGTATTCATTAGTGTATTTTTAATTTTTTTTTTGTATTAGATACTGTATATATGTATTATATGTATTACTTTAAAGGCTTCAGCCGTTCAATAAATAAATAAATAAAATAAAAAACATATGACAAATAACGAGTTAAAAAATATGAAGACTGGAAGCAACAAAATACTTTTACCTCTTTGGTGTAATCGTTTGCGTGTTTAGCTACCGTGCTGGAAGTCTCGGGTTTGATACCCAGGAAGGGGGAAAAAATGTTCTCGATTTTACACTGTAATATTTATTTTTTATTACCCTGGACTGGTACCTGAAGCGCAGAAGTGGAAATCTTGCCTTCATATAAATAACTATCAAGATGACGCTGCGACAATACAATGCTGTGCCCTATATACCATTGAGTGTGGATAGGGGTAAAAAGAAAGAATTACACGGTTAGAATATTTTTGTATTTTTTTTTTAAATTGGCAATGAGTGATGCCGCCACCAATCACACTAGTAAGTTTCATATAATATGTAGTCATTTAGCTCAGGTACCTAGTGGCAAGCAACAATACATGTGATGTAAACAATATAATTGTTGCACGATTTTTCATAAAAAATATAAAGATGTCTTTTAAAAAGTCATTAAAACCAAAACTAGTTTATATCATTTCTTATATAAGTTTGTGAGAATTGATAGGCTCTGGTGGTAGCCCATTTATGGGCTATGAAGAGGGGAACGGGCCAGTCCCAGAAAAGATGGGCCGATGGTCCCCGTCGCGGGTAGTAGTTAGTGGATCGAAAAAGCAAAATCGAGGAGTCTGGAAAAATTAGAAGAGGCCTACATATTAAAATAAAAATGGAAATAAATAGAAAGAATAAATATAAGAAAAAAATAGAAGAATAAAATAAAATGAAAAAAATAGAAGAGGCCTACATAAGCAGTGGAAAGACGGTTGATAAAAAAAGAAGATAATTTATTTCTATGGGTATTTTATATTTACCCTTCCCTTTTAGTTAAGTCTGCGTTTGAACTCGAATCAAAATAACGAGTACACTCTGGTACTCAACAAAAAATTCTGATTTTTTCCCTTTTGGAAATTAAAATGATTGTGTGTGTAGAGTAATTTTTTTTAAAGATTTCGTGGAGATGTTTTCAATTGATGGAAGTTATATGGACATTTTATTGTCTATGACTTATACTTTTTATCATTTTTCTATGTTTTAACCCTATAGCTTATGATTCTAGCCTTCTATCTTGTCTGTGGTCTGTGGTCCGTGGCCGGACGCTAAATTTGACAGTTGCGTTTGCTCCTACATATATTTTGACATTTTCCCGGAAAAAAGAGGGTATAGCTCTTTTATTTTGTACGAATTTCATTACAGACAAATTTAAAATAAAATCCAAAAGTTTTAAGTACATTTTTTGGAGAAATAGTTTTTGTACACCCTATACTAACTTATACCAAGAAAATTTGTATTTGACTTTAACCGACGGTTTGAATTATAATTATATTACATGTAGAGGAGCGCGCGAACTTCGTTTTGAAGGTTTTCTTTTACAAACTCAAAGGAACTATATATATATTTTTTAATATGGCATTATTTCCTCAGAAATATAGAGTTATACTTCTGTCTAAGTGATATTTTGAAAATTGATGTTTTTGAACTTCGATTGTCATTTTACTTTATAGTTTAGCTATTAGCGATGAATAAATTTGAAACGTTGTTGTGTTATTTCAAATACCACGCTTTTCGTAGTCACCAAAGGTTTTTTTTATTGGCAGAATCCACAAACGTCTGCAATTTGTTAAAGTACTATGACAATGGTATCAGGATATTTAGCGGATTGACGTGAATATCTTTATGTAATATCTAATGATCAAGATAATGCTTCAATATATTCAGACTACCGTTTTGTACTTTGATTCGTAAGTTTGTTAAGTAGATAAGAATCTGAACACTTTGTAATGAAATAAGTATATCTTTTTTTTAAAATATTCTGTTATATTTATTAGTTGCCTTAGAAAAATTTCCTTGCCTATTATGTACAAAGATTAATAGCATATTTAGTTTGTATGTCTTAAAAATGATAGTGGATGTTTATAGTTCAAAATAAATCAATAAAGTTGATCCCTCAAAATAATATAAAGATACTTGTACAACAATACAATAGACACCATGGATTCAATATCTTATATCAATCAAGATCTGTCACATAGCTCATTTATTTATCTTATTCGTCTTGTTACATTTTCCGATAGGTCTTTATGTCCTATTGCCTCATCAATTTTTGTCAACTGAATACCTTCTTTTGCACATTCTGTGTTCAATTTAAATGTATCTTTTTCATAAATATTGTGTTTAGCTCTGATATTATCGAGTATTTTAAATCTATGTTTAGTCAAGGGACTAAACATAGATTTAAAATACTCGACAACAAGGGTTGAGTTCTTTAAAAAACTTGTGTTTGCAGGTATTAATTGGCATAATAATTGCATATTAATTGGCATAAATATACTATATTACGGTTTAAACTGTTTTAAGTCAACTGAAAAATTGAAAAACGATGGATTTTTCTCTTGTGGCAGTCAAAGTTGAACCAGAGACAGTCGATGAACAAGATGGTACCCTCATTACTAACCCAGAAGCCTCATGTCCAGGTGTATTAGCTACCGACGTACAGCCAGAGTCTGTGGAAATTACCGGGAAAGTGGATAAACCGCTTGATCCCTCCACCGGGAAAGATCTCCCTTCCCAAGAATTATTTATCAAAGCTGAACCTATGACGGACGATGAAGGCGAAGATCAAACGCTATCGTCCGATGTGAAGGAGACGCCCGCTCCAGATATGTCCATAGTCAAAACCGAACCAGGTACCAGCGTTGAAGTCCCGGTACATTTAAGCGAGGAAGCTCGCAAACAAATGATGGATCGCGACGGCATCGAAATAACCCTTAATGACATTAAGAAAGAGCCCATGGATGATGAAGACTCTGGTAATTATATTATTGTCTTCCTTATTTATTTATATATTGGGTGATTTACATAGCGCCGTTTTCGTTAAAAATCACCTCATGAGCGGATAGTTTATATTAATTTGAATACGAAAAACTTCGATTAATATTGTATAGTTTCGATCTATTATTATGTATCACATTTTATGAGAGAAACCCCCCCCCCCTTCTCTACCATTTACGATTTTTTGCTCGTTAGTTTTTGTGATCACCTGTCGATGAAAACATCTGTAGTTTTGGACTAGTCGTGTTAAATATAACTCAATGTATGGTCTAATATAATTGTTGAAATCTTAATTATCAACATGTCATTCCATAAAGTTAATGCCAAATCAATAAATAATATAAATTAGTATTGTAAAGATTTTCAATGTATCATCGCCGTATCAGTAAAATCGGATTTAATGACGATTCTCTTCGTTTCCAGACTCACAGAACGATAGACCCAAAACCAAGAAGAAAAAACCGCGTAAACCAAAATCGTCCGGGAGTAAAAGCGCCAAAGACAAGCCTGCGGCTAATTCCAAGCCGAAAATTCTCCAGTGTGCGCAGTGCAAATATACTTGCAAGCATGAGTGCACACTGAAACGACACATGTTCACGCACACTGGCGAGAAGCCGTTCGCTTGTCCGGTGTGCGACTACACCTGCTCTTGTAAATTCCAGCTGAAGCGGCACGTGAGCATTCACACCGGTGAGAAACCATTCGCTTGCTCACTGTGTGATTTCACCTGCAGGCTGAATTTCATACTGAAGAGACACATGTTCACTCACACTGGCGAGAAACCTTTTTCGTGTTCTGAATGTAGCTACGCATGCGCGATGAAGAACGAACTGACCAGGCATATGATTACTCACACCAAAGAGAAATACTTCGCTTGTTCGATATGTGAGTATACCTGCTCGCGCAAAATTGAGCTAACGCGGCATACGATCACTCACACAAAAGTGAAGAATTTCGCTTGCACTCAGTGTGATTACACTAGCTCGTTTAACTTTCAGCTCACGCGTCATTTAAGCGTTCATACCGGAGAGCGCCCAATCGCTTGTCCGGAATGTTCGTACACGTGTTCGTTAAAATACGAGCTGAGACGTCATATGTTGACCCACACCGGCGAGAAACCTTTTGTTTGTGTGGAGTGTGGTTATGCTTGCTCTTTGAAATTTCAGCTCAAACGCCATATGACGACGCACGCGCTCGACAAGCCATTCGCTTGTACCGAATGCGAGTATAAGTGCTCGTTGAAATTTCAATTGAAGCACCACATGCGGTTCCACTCGGACGAGAAGCCTCTCAGTTGTACGGAATGTCAGTATACTTGCAGGGAAAAGAGCAAATTGAATCGGCACATGCAGACTCATATCGGAAAAAAATGATCGCATCCTACTTGGATGCGATCGGCACAAGCTAATAAATATTTAGTTTTAATGATCAAGGTGAACGCAATATTTTGAATTGGCCCGCCATTTATTTTCGTGCAACCAACGATAAGAGTAATTTCATATACATTCCTTGCAATCTGTCAACGATTTCGAGTCTTCAAAAGTACCTTAATAAACACTGTACGACAAGACACGTGCCTTCATAAACATATACTTGGAGCAACTGATAGAAAAAAACTCTTACTCCCAGATGGAGTGAAAGATAAAAAAGACGCGATTGTTACTTTTGGCTATTTTTTTCTTCCTAAAAGACAATTAGTCGTTTTCAAATTTCATTGTACTACACATACATAATTAGATATTTTACACATTTTACCATTTTTGATTAACACAATAACTCGAAATCGCTTAGGAATACCTTTTAGTGTCACTATAGTGACACTTAAATTTTTAGATACGATATTTTAAAAATGCTATTCCAAACGCCAGGATTTTTAATGTTAGTTTCTCGCAATACACAATGATTTGCGTACATAAATCTGAGACGCAGATGGTCAAAAATATACATGTTTTCTTCTAATAAGCACCGATTTTTAAATATTTTCTGAACATTCAAAGACAGTTTTCATGTCGACTTTATTTACTGTTTATTTTTAAGGATTCCATTTGACCAAACCTAGAAATAAATCTAGAAGTTTGTCCTTATTTACCACTGAACAGAAATCTTTCACTTATTTAGATTGTAATTATTCTTAGGAAAAATTATATAATGTTTTAAGCAAAAATTTGTGTTACTCTCGTAATTTTATGAATATTTTTTTCAATAAAATTATATTATTCATCACAAATAATTCTAAACTATATTTTTAGATTTTTAGTTTTTTTTTAGCTTAATTTCAATAGTTTCTCTGAAACCATTCTTGTGTTACGAGTGAAGAAACAAAATGAATCAATAACTTTTTTAGGAAAATGAAATAAAATCATAATTTATATTTGAAGCACTATTTTTGTGGTTTTCCAATTTTAATATTAAAATGTTACTTTGTTTTTAATTCACTATAAACATTTAAAACAAAGTCACATATCATAAAGAAATGAAATCATGCCATTTATCATAAATAATAACACTTTATGTTAGAAAGTTGTTTTAAAAGCTTAATTTAATAGTTTCTCTGAAACTATTCTTCTGTTACTAGCGTTAGAATGCAAATATGAGGAAATAAATGTAACGAAAATTGAATGAAATTGTTTTATATCACAAATAATTAAATATACATTTTGGATAGTTTTTTTAAAACCATAATTTTAATAGGTTCTATGAAACCATTCTTTTGTTACGAGTGTAGAATAACTTTTACCTTCGTCAATTGGCGGTGGTCGAACTCGCGACGATAATTTTGTAATCTAGGGACATATTTAGCATCGGGTCAACAAAAAATAAACTTACATAAATGTTTATGGTCTTGACTATAAGCCTACTTTTAATAAAAAAAACACTTCAGTTCAAGAATAGTGATTAGCGCTTTGCTCATGACACTTACGGGCCGAGTAAAAATTTTCAAAAGCCTATGGCGGGGATAAAAACTTTATTTAAAGCCCTAAACTAACTGCCTAGCCGCTTCCCCGCAGGGGTAGGTGGAGAGAATAGAACGCCACACTATCATTTACAAAAAATCTTCTCTTTTATTTATATACATCTCATACATACCCACCGATTATTCCAGCTCGTGATCTGACTACGTTACTACCTGCATTCGCTCCTTATTTCATCATTGAACATCTATCATACATTGTTTTGTCGCACTGAGAGATCTTATTTCGACTGAATTCTCAATCATTCATCTTTCTTTTGCAAATGATGTCATTTGGTATATAGAAGTGCTATAAGCTGAGTTTATACGACATGGATACTGGAAAAGAGGGGATTCAATACGGATTTTTCTTTTTTCGAAGTAAATCAATCATAACCTATTTTAATAGAGTAGTATAACAAGTGAGTAATTAAAGAGTTAGTTCAAAAGGATTTATAAATAAAATAAAATATTTTTTAAAAGTCGATTGCGTTTGGTCCCTTTGTACCATTCGGGTGTGAAAAAAATGAATAATTTGAGGTGACCGTTATTAATTATATTACTATTTTCATTCCAAATGTATATAAGCAATATGAAATAAGTTTTCTTTGTGCCAGCATATTTTAATATACTTAATTTTGTATTAAAATTAGCGTAATTTTTAAGAATTACTGCGGTGACATCAAATAAATTTTCTTTTAATATGTATGACTCAATGCCTTCTTGGTAAAATATTATAAATGACTTTAAATAGTAATCTGTTTACAAAGTATTTTGTTCAATCGTCATTTATGATTTCCTGCCGGGAAAGAATCGAATTATTATTGTTGACCTTTTAGACAGATAGTTTAAATTCTGTTATTCCCAATGTAGATGGAATTAATACAGGTATAAAATAAGAAGCAAATATGTTTTTTTTCAAAAATACCAGTCGTGCATTCACGAACGAACTAAGTCGACATTGTGCAGAAATGTGTGCATACTTGGAAGGCCAGCCACAAAGCTGTCGCGAAGCAGTTCTCCATCCTCTGCAGTCATGTGCGCATATACGATGCCCATAATACTACTGTTAATGCATTCACGGACAATCACCAGTTAGTGCAGGTGCAGGTGCACTATCTGGTGTGTATGGGGATATACGGTGTACCTATGTATGGGGATATACAGTGCCCCTGTGACCACCTTTAAAATATTCACAGGCCGTCATTCTTGTGCAGCTATGTGCCCTGCGCAGCAGTGTATACATATATATACGGTGCCCATTAGGCATGCATGGACCGTCAGCATATAACTTGTGCATGCATGGACCATCAGCATAAACCTAGTGGATCTATGTATCTGTATACGGTGCCCTTATGGCATCTCAAAAAACATTCATGGAGCATTAGTCTCCACCCTGTACAAACCTCCTGCTTAGGGTAAAGAATCCTAAAATATTGTATTGATTTATGGCCATGGGACGCATCTCGCACCAAAGCCGGACAACATATTGGATGCAAATGATAAGTTCCTCGACTTTCTAGGTAGGACTGTAAAAAGTGCGAATGACAAATGGCTGGGCCATTACAGCATACACGGTGCCTATATCTCTACTGTTAGCGTGGATGGACTCAGGATAAACTATCTGGATCTATGTGTGCATACAAGGTGCCTATATGGCTACCGTTCAATCATGGATGGACCATGTTGATCTATGTGTGAATACACCGTTTCTTATGGCTACCGTTTAAGCATCAACCGACTCAAAGATTTGTGGGCATGCAAGGTGCCCATATGGCTACCAATCATTCATACACGAACCATAAGCTTCACTATTGTGGAACTATGTGTACATAAACGGTGCACATATGGCTACCGTTGAAGCATGCATGAACCATCAGAATGTCTCGACATGTTATTGACTTTCCTGCTGCTGTCACCCTGGGTATCAACATGGTGGTGGTGTGTACACAAGTAAGCATTGACTTACATGTCCCGCTGATAGTGATAGGGATTTCTTAAGCATTACTTATCGTTTTTATTTTTGCTCGCGAAAAACTTTACAAGATTGATCAAATACCGATATAAGATTTAAAAGAAGAAAAGGAAGGTTTATTTTTTAATGGATGGGTCCGAATGGAAACCAAGACCGGACCTGGGAATTAGAAGGAGATAATTAGTATTTTCCACCACAGCATACAAAATATCCAGTTACGCTACCATAGACAAAATCAAAGTAACCATAGACAAAATGAAATATGTTTGGTAGAAGAGAGAAAAATTAATTACCCACCTAAAATAACGGTCTTCAAGGCGCTGCGCTGGGGAGCAGCTGCTTGTCGTTATGGATGGCCAACTGCAGATGGCGTTTGGTCTCGGACCAGGATTATCCTATTTACCAAACCAGTGGTCTGGTAAATAGGAAAACGTGATTGCTGCGATGTCCTGGAAACTCATGCCTGTAAGAGATAGCAGGTGTTTTTTATAAACACAATTATTTGTATTTCCAAACGCAGAATCTCGTAATTTCGAGTTCGAACGCAGATTTTGCTTACATTTTATAGATATATTTTCAATCCATTTGCATGCTTTATTTCGCGTTTTCAGCTACAACAAAATGACCGGCGTCATAAATATACATAAAAAATCCCATAGAAACAAAGAGTAAATGTTTTTGCCTAAAATTTTCACTCAATAATTAAATTAAAGTAATTATAAACTTAAAAAGCGAACACACTCATAATAATGAATACGCTTCAAAACTTATAAATTTGGAACCTGTGTTGGGCCTTAGTATAAGTGGTGTTGCATAAGCCGTAGCTAGATCTTAGTCACTTGAATGTCAGGTAATTTAAAACAAAGATACGTCTTACTGCATACCGTAGTTTCTTCTTCTGCTTACCCTTATCCCCACCCAATGGTGCATAGGGCACTGCATCGTAGCGACGCAGTGTTATCTTGATCGTAAATTGCATGAAGGCAAGGTGATCAGCCCTGCTCTGCGCTTCTTGTACCAGTCCAGGGTGATATTAAATAAATATGAGAGTGAAAATCGGCCATATTTATTTTGACCCTCCTGGGAATCGAACCCGGGACCTCCAGCACGGTAGCCAAACGCGCTGACCACTGCGCTTAGTCACTTGAATGTCAGGTAATTTAAAACAAAGATACGTCTTACTGCATACCGTAGTTTAACGTATTCTAAATTTGAGATTCGGAGACGTTTAATTTAATTTACTCGAAATATTTCAAATTCCATTAATGTACTGAAATGTTTGCATTATAAGTTAATTTCGCAAAACGAAAATAATGAATTGAATGATTTTTCTGGTATTTTATTATTGAATTAAAAAACGGTTAAAAAACCCCTACTTCTAATTCGGAATACAAAAATTACGAATGCGGAAACGAATTCCAAGTTTCGTGTCTGATAAGGCTAAATGTGAATAAATTTCCACTAGTGATTACGTCATTACAACAAGGTCATCATGTGGGCAAAGTTGCAGCGTTTGTAGGAACTCTACACGTACGGGTTTTGTCACATTTTTAAACGAAGTTTTTTTTATCAAAATGATAATAATTTTAAATTATCTTTTGTGTGCTATTTTTACAAAAGAAATTTAAAGATGTAAAATCTGAGATTAATAGGAAAGACTCGCTTTATATATATTTTTTTCAATTTTTTTATTTATTTTATTAATCCATTTCATCTTGGCCTTTTCAATAAATACGCAGACTGACGTCATAAAACAAAATATACTTTAGTTGTAAGTTATAACCTCCCAGATGCACAAACATATCAAAATTGTGTGTTCCACTTTTGGAAATAATCTTAAAATTCTTCTTTTCTAATATCCTTCAGCTCTTTCGTCACATTTGGATTAATCTCGAATCGTCTCAAATCTTTTTCCTTTCAAAGGACTTGAGTTTAGGCAACAAGAAGTCAAAAAAAGTGAGATCAGGTGAGTAGGGTGGGTGGGAAAAACAGTGATCGAGTATTTAGCAGAAAACTCACATGTTTTGAAATCTCTACGGGCTGGAGCGTTGTTGTTTTATAGGCCTTAGATATTTTATTTGAAATGCATTGCTTCATAGTAATAATCTAATAAATAGAAATACAATATGTTTAACCTTTACCATATTAATGATTTAATTACTGGAAAACAAAATTTATAAAATGTACCTGAACGAAGTTGAGAATTTTTTTTTGAATCGTATAAATATTTATTGAAACCTATTTCGGGGAGGTTTTTTTAAAATCATATTTTTGGATAATAATTTTGAATACGTCGATAATGTCTACAAAATATTTCTAAACAAAATTGATACATTACACTCTAAAATGTAGTGACTAACGTAGACTCCCTTACACTCCTCCAACTTTAAATTAATTTTTTTTAATTAATTTTATTTAAAATATCTGCGGAAGAAACACATAAAATGACACATCTGATTATGAAGTAAATCGCTTGCGATCCAGCAACATCCGAAATTTTCCATTATAAATTTGCAGTCTATGGGCGCTAAAAACCCGTACGTGTATTTCGCCCATCTGCATCCTCTTCAAACCTGCGCCAACTTCACGTCCGATCGCCTTGTCAGTGTCAGAAGCCTGTTGTATTATTTTTAGATAAAAATAATCCCTAGACTTTGCGACTAAACAAACAGAAAAGTCTCCAAACAGTGATATGAACGAGAAATAACACGATTTCAATCAGAACGACTCCATTGCCGAAATTACGACTTATGTAATTCGCGCTGTTGACAAACAGTGCGGGTTTTGCGATCGGAAGTGTTGGTCGTGAATTTGTGTGGTTGAGAGCTTTTATTATCATGAATCAACCGCCTAAGCAGCCGAAGAAAACTCCTATCGTGACTGATTACGAAATTTCAGACACCGTCTTGGGACTAGGCATAAACGGAAAGGTATTTCTTCCATTTCGTCTTTCATTATTTGCTTTTCGGCCATCTCTGAGGTTAGTCATGTTTTCTTCAGAATCCGCATTTCACAACTGCCGTGAAATTGAAACAACATTAATCACTCGTTGATCACACATCGATCGTTTACTCATTTCGCCCATACTCTGGAAGAGGAACAGGTGAAGACACCTGTGTTTTTTCTGTCATTGAATCCTTTGACGTTTTGTTTTGACTTTTTCTAAATTAGATCTCAGCTTTTCTATTTATAAAACGGTTTTCTCACACTTAACGCATTGTTTTGAATGCCAACATAATATTAGATGCTATGTGTAAATATTTGAAGAAAAAAATGTAGTAAAATTTATTCAAAATATATATTTTAAAAAAAAGTGGTAAATGTAATGTTTTATCAACAAAAATGTGTGATGTGTTCGGGATATAAATTATAAATTTTAAAAATACATTTAAACCCTTATTCGCACCCCAATGGTGCATAGAGCACTGCATTATATAAACGCAGTCTTATCTTGATCGTTAACACATGAAGGCAAAGTGATCAGCCCTCCGCTTCAGGTACCAGTCCAGGGTAATATTGAATAAACATTAGTGTGAAAAAATCACTCATATTTATTTGACCCCCCTGGGAATCAAACCCAGGATCTCCAGTACGGTAGCCGAGCGTGAAATCACACTACAGAGGCAGAAAAATACAATTAGAACTTTATTTTTATCCACTTTATTTTTATTAATTTATAATTTTTTTTGGCATTCACAATATGATATAATGTTTTCTCTAACCCTTTCCACACCCAATGGTGACAGAAAGTGTAGTTTTTGCATTTTGAAGAAAAGGTATTGTTTAATTATTTTTTTAAATATACTAAATATTTTTCAGATGGAGAAAAAACCTTCAGGTTTTACCTAAAAAAGATCTGTTGCGCCGTAAAAAGTTTAATAAGTGGCTTGATATTTATTTTTAATACATTGTATTATATTTTTAAACTTTAAAAACGATTTCCCGAAAAATCAGGTTTTTTTAAATGACATTGTTGAAAGGAGTGAGCGATATATATATTAATATGTGACACATTTCGTCTTACTCAGAAATTATGAAACACTCTCTATGTCTATGTGTTTGATAATGTCTTAATAAGAGGAACGCTTCGCATATTATCATATATATGTGAATAAAAGTATTATTTTTTGACATCTCATCAAAGATGAAGAAGAATATCGAAGTCTGGGCATTTACAGGGCTGACGACCGTCATAGGTTGGTTTAAGCGATCACTTTACACACGTGTAACATTCACCAATTCTACCCATTATTGACAACCACACTAATAAAATTCTTGGAAGTTCTATATATATGAACCAATTTAGAAACCTTGTTCTTGAATCACTAGAACCTAACTAGAGACATCTATTGGTGAGATGTAAAGAAGCTCTTTACTAAGCAGAAACTCTTATATTAGTATGTGAGGTGCGAATCAAGTGAACAAGTATTTGGACACACTCAAAATGTTGTAAATAAAAGTAGTTATATTTTTAAACTTTAAAAACATCCTCCTGAAAAATCAAGTTTTTTTATTTATGACGTTGTTGAAAGGAGTGAGCGATATGTGTATGGCACACATTTTTATTGTTGAAAGATGACCATCGCCAGTGTACAACACGGGATTATCTTATGCTTGGAGTGTGCTTGTTGCAGGTTGTGCAATGTGTGGAGCGGAGCACGGGCACTAAGCGCGCGCTGAAGGTCCTGCGGGACAGCGTGAAGGCGCGCCGAGAGGTGGACCTGCACTGGAGAGCCAGCGGGTGCATCCACGTTGTTGCGGTGAGCTATTTTATAAGGATTCAATTGGTTACACTTAACTTTGTATCTTGCTAGTTTTTTAACCGGATCCACGCGGCTCGCATAACCGTATGTGTTTTAACAAAACATGCCCCACACGCGGCTGACATAAGAGTTTGTGTTTTTACATTGCTCCAAGTTTCGAACCTCAGTTCAACTTAGAGGGATTTTTTCATGGTGTGGAACTTTGGATAAAATAATACGTCAATCTGTTGAAATATCTGACTAATAATTTGTAACATCACAAGGATAAATAAAAGAACAGAACCCTGATTTTTCTTGCGGTCGGTAATTAGTCCACGCCATAATCATGCCCTATATCTGTCTCACTCTCGACGCTACGCATCGCCAGTGGGTAAGAGTGACACACGATGCGTGCTTTGATTTATTTATGTTACGATCTTATTTGTTTATATTACGATATATTTCAAGAATAATGTGACACGAGTGTATTATAGAGTACCAAAAAGGCACAATGAATCCCATTGAACATTTTTGTTTAGGAAAATAAATCGTTTCTTAACCTAAATACATGATAAAAGTAATCATTTAAAAAACGGCGAAATACCGCCGCGCACGGGTGTCTCTTAGGAACAAAGTTAACGCGGTTAAAAGGTTAAGGGACGATTAATTTGTATGTAAGGAACTCCTACCAAGCATCAAGCAGAGTGCGCTGACGTACTTCGGACACGTCATGAGAAATGAAAAATATCATCTTCTCCACCTAATCATACAAGGAAAGATTGACGTCGAAGGACATCATGGCTGAAAAACCTACCACAATGGTTTGGCAGAAGCACCAAATCTCTGTTTCGAGCTGCAGCATCAAAAGTGAAGATAGCCATTATGATCGCCGATCTTCATTATAAATAATAATAATAAAACCCTTATCCGTACCCAAATGGTGCATAGGGCACTGTGTCATATAAACTCAGTGTTATCTTGATCGTTTACACATGAAGGAAAGGTGATCAGCCCTCGGCTTCAGGTACCAGTCCAGGGTAATATTGAATAAATATGACAGTGAAAAAATCACATATATTTATTTTACCCCCCTTGGGAATTGAACCCGGGACCTCCAGAACGGTAGCCGAGCGTGCTGACCATTACACTACGGAGGCGGACAAAAGTTATAAGTGGCACAGAAAAAAGAAGAAAAATTTGTATATATAGTGCAACCTGAATATAAGGGGCCCCAAAGGACTGGGATATTTTTGTCATGTATTTTTATTATTATTTTCATATTTTATTTCTCTTATATTCATATATATTTTATTCCTTTGACTAATTTTTTAGTTTTCCTTTCTGCACATCGTATATAGGCAAAATCTTTAAATTATTTTTCTCATTTGTTCATATATCTTTTTGTTCCGACTATATTTTTTAACATGTCTCTCCACGCTTGATTTTTTTAAAGAATGTTTACTGGATATTTTATGTTTTTGAGAATACAGACATAGATTTTTATTTTATTTTTTAACTCCAACTTATTCTTCTTCTAACTCTTATCTGCGCCCAAAGGTGCAAATGCACTGCAACGTTTTGACGCAGTGCTATCTTAATTGTAACTTACACAAAGGCAAGGTGATCACTCCAGCGCTTCACGGACTATTTCTTTTCTTTACATCATATATATGCAAAATCCGACACGTCAATCTATTTTGTCCACCTCTCAATCTCAAATTTATGCGATTATATAGCTATAGCTTTTTCGAGGGTGAAACACACTAAATAAAAAATTGGAACGAGGATAACAAATCAATTTAATTATAAGTTACTGCCAAAATACTAATAATTATCTTATTTATTGATTCGGCATTAACTTTGTGGAATGACATGATTATTTTATTAAAATTAAACACTTGAACAATCCACTTGATCGAGTTTTATTTTTATTTACGACTAGTTTCGAAAACGACATTTGTTTTCTTCTTCTGGTACAAATTAAAACAATTGTTTTAATTTGTACCAGAAGAAGAAAACAATTGTCGTTTTCGAAACTAGTCGTAAATAAAAATAAAACTCGATTAAGTGGATTATTCAAGTGTTTAATTTTAATAAACTAATAATGATCAGTTACCCCCTCTGCGCCTAGTACAGCATTGTAGGTGCTTATTGTATATACATCAATTAATCACTTGCTGATAGCAATCTACTCGTAACACTATCATTATCATTGAGCGTACTTTATTAATATACCACTTATTACCACTAATGATAGCAGTTGCAGAATGCAAACATAGTAAGTGTCATACATCAATATAAATATCTGGGCTTTATATACATACATAGGTTTCAAAAATTGAGTGGTTTAGATGTCAATCATGGGTAAAATGGTGAATGTTGAATGTTACACGTCGCTCACTCCTTTCAAGAACGTCATACACATTGCGAGACCGAGTAAGAAATACTGACATTCGAAGCATGTGTAAGACGGAGGATATCGTGAGGTGGGGACGACAACGAAGGCGATACTGGAAGGAACATATGAACATAATGTCAGAAGACAGACTTCCACGTATCGCCCTCCGAGGCAACCCTGAATGACGCAGACCCCCAGGCAGACCTCCGAAAAGATGGAAAGACAGCTGGGAGTCGACATCCCAAGAGCACAAACAGATCCCTAAGATCTACATAAAGAAGAAAAAGAAGAAGAAGACATAAATTAAAATGAAGTTGTACAAATTAAACGCCAAATCAATAAGTAAATGTAATACGATTGTGTCTTGGTTCCAGATTGTGGACGTGTACGACAACACGTACGGCGGGGCGCGATGCCTGCTCGTGGTGATGGAGTGCATGCAGGGCGGGGAGCTCTTCCAGAGGATTCAGGACCACCAGGACGGCGCCTTCACCGAGAGACAAGCCGCCGAGGTGAGTGCCGCAGTGGTCACAGTGCTGCAAAATGCATGCCATCTTAACCTGGTAACTGCCGGCAGGTACATGTATGGCGGTACCCAGCACGCCGCGAATTTCACCACAAAAATAAAACCTTCTAAACATATCGTTATTGAAAGTGTAATAACGTTTAAATATAAAACTTGCCAAATAAATGAAAAATGAGTGAGGAAAGAACGGTAAAACAAATTTATGAGGCGAATATAAGTGGAAAAAAGAGCAGAGGAAGACCGAGAAAAACATGGCACGATCAGGTATGCCAAATACTTGAAAGTGGTCAGGTTAGGAGTCGTAACAATCGGCGGGTATGTATGAGGAGATGCATGAACATGGAAGAGGCGAAGAATGTTTGCAAAGACAGAGTGGTGCGGCGTTCTATTTTCTCTGCCTACCCCTGCGGAGAAGCGGCGTGATGGTTAGTTAGTTAGTTAGTTAGTTACCGAATAAATGAAGAGCGTGCCAGTCCTGTAGTCATTTATCCATAATCATAAAATTAACTGTTCATGGTTCAGGGTTGTCACAAAATTTGTCATGGAAAATATGAAAACTAAATTATATGTCAAAAGTAATTGTTTATGTTACAGAAATAAAAATCAGAAAATTCTACCGCGAAATAAGTTTCAAATATAATATGAACCGCTATACATGAAACACGAAATAAAACTGTACTCTGTAGATGAAAAATTATATACGCAAAACATCGATCGAAATTCGGGGATTATTGGACAACCCTGAGCGCCATCAGTTGTTCCGACGACAAAGCTCTCTTTAATTTACGTTTAAAGTGGTAAAAACAAATTCTGTTTCAATTCCAAGTATGCAAAGATATTCTCAATAGATGTCACTATGCGTTCAATATATTTGTACATTTAAATTATTAATTCTCTTTAGTAAAAGCCCATTTAAAACGGCGCGTATGTATTAGCGTTTGTATTAGCGGTGCTCCGTTCTCAGAAAATTATGCGTCTTAAGACGCTTTTGGCAGTTAACCGGTTAACACATCGGAAAGGAGTGTTGAGATGGTTTGGATATAATGGAACGAATGAAAGATTCATAAAGGTATAGAAGGGAGAGAAAATGGCAGTCTGAAATCAGTTGTAGCTAGAGCCTAATAGCTAAACTGCGGTGCTTCACAGTGTCCTAGTACCAACAATGCCCATGCACCTCCATAAGTGAAGCATGGATTTTGCAGAAAAAGGATAAAATGCAGTCGGAATTAAATTTCTCAGTGCGGTAAAACCATGTATGATCAATGCTCGAATGGTGATATAAGGAATGAATGCAAGGCTCAAATGCAAGACTTTGATAAACATTATTTATCAAAATGACACATGTTATCAGGTGGTTTTGTTCATCAACTGGGACCCTAATTATACCCTGGCAGTCTGCCGCCCGACTCTCAGTGGTTACAAAAGGTGTATTGAGAAGGTTTGGGTATGTGGAACAAATGAGTGAAAACAGAACGGTAAAAAAAAGTTGATTGCATAGTCTTAAGGTGGAGAGTGACCGGAGTATTTCGCCGTATAACGTCGTAACAAATCAGTGAGCATCCGAAACTATAGATGGAGCGCTCGGCTCGCTGTACTGACTATGCGAACGCTCGCATCGTAACGTGTTACGTTACGACCAAATGCTCCGGTCAGTCTCCACCATTACAAACGGTGATTGGCAGACTGAGTACTGTAAAACTCGCCTTCCGCATAAGATGTGTCAATGTGCTCAGTATATGTGATCTTTTTGACAATCAAGTCAGGACTGCGTCATCCGATGCAGTCCCGGATTAGAATCAGAAGAGCGAGAGACCTAATTCCCCTCTGCATTCCAGATAATGCACTCCATATGCGTGGCGGTGCGCTACTTGCACGACGGCGACATCGCCCACCGAGACATCAAGCCGGAGAACCTGCTGTACTCCGGGACCGAGCCGGGAGCACTGCTCAAGCTGACTGACTTTGGGTTCGCCAAGGAAACCCGGAGCGCGGCGGATACTTTGCAAACGCCTTGCTACACCCCATACTACGTGGCGCCGGAGGTAACACTCACAAGTCCAAGCTAATTTTATACAATTATATATTTTCTTGCTCCAAGTATTCAGACTCTTGTGGCAATGGGCAGGACCTGTTGCGAGACAAGACCCCACAAGATGGACCCCTGAAATTTTTACACATTGTTGTCAGGCAGTTTTTCATCAACCCCGACTCTAATTAGTATTTTAATTAGGGTCGTATACTAATCACAGGTAACTGCAAACCCAATTCCCATCTGTAAAATGTTTTTTGGCATCTCAGACAGATCCCCATGATCTATAGAAAGATTAACACATTGTTTGCGGGAAACGTTTAAAAGCGTCTTTTCCATACTGTTGGTAGAGAGTGGGAGACGCTTGCAAGCGTTCTATTTGCTTACTTTAGGTAGAGCGCGAGAGACGCCTGCAAACATTGTACAGATGGGAATTGGGTGTTGCGGCTACTTGTGATTAGTATACTGAGGGTCGGGCGGCAGACTGCCAGAGTATAATTAGGGTCCTTTTCCATACTGTTGGTAGAGAGCGGGAGACACTTGCGAGCGTTCTATTTGCTTACTTTAGGTAGAGCGCGAGAGACGCCTGCAAACATTGTACAGATGGGAATTGGGTGTTGCGGCTACTTGTGATTAGTATACTGAGGGTCGGGCAGCAGACTACCATAGTATAATTAGGGTCCTTTTCCATACTGTTGGTAGAGAGCGGGAGACGCTTGCGAGCGTTCTATTTGCTTACTTTAGGTAGAGCGCGAGAGACGCCTGCAAACATTGTACAGTTGGGAATTGGGTGTTGCGGCTACTTGTGATTAGTATACTGAGGGTCGGGCAGCAGACTACCATAGTATAATTAGGGTCCTTTTCCATACTGTTGGTAGAGAGCGGGAGACGCTTGCGAGCGTTCTATTTGCTTACTTTAGGTAGAGCGCGAGAGACGCCTGCAAACATTGTACAGATGGGAATTGGGTGTTGCGGCTACTTGTGATTAGTCTGAAGGTCGGGCGGCAGACTGGCAGAGTATTATTAGGGTCCCAGTTGATAAACAAAACTGCCCGACAGCAATGTGTTAAGCAGAAGAAAAAGACATTATTTTATACCCAGTGAACGTGTTAAAGGATCACTTTGTTTGTACATGTCGCTCACTCCTTTCAAAAACGTCACAAATAAAAAAACTTGATTTTTAAGTAGAATGTTTTTAAAGTTTAAAAATATAATACAATGTACTAAAAATAAATATCAAGCCACTTATTGAACTTTTTACTGTGCAACAGATCTTTTTAGGTAAAACCTGAAGGTTTTTTTTCCATTTGAAAAATATTTAGTTTAATACCATTTCTTCAATATGCAAAAACAACACTTTCTGCCCTGTAGCGGGTAAATATTAAGTTAAAAATGTGCCTCTTTTGCTGGGATATAGTACATTTTTTGGGCATTCCGAAAACATGCACAACTGAAAATTTACAATTTTTGATTTATGATATTCTTAAAAGGAGTGAGCGATGTGTGTAAAGTTTGCCATACTTACTTGAACGATTATTTGTAACAAGTTGATTTTGGTTTTAGGTTCTCGGACCAGACAAATATGACAAGTCATGTGACATCTGGTCGCTCGGTGTGGTCATGTACATCCTGCTGTGCGGCTTCCCGCCCTTCTACTCCAACAACGGGCTCGCCATATCCCCCGGAATGAAGAGGGTAGGTCCCGGAATACTCTAATCGCAAAATGCTGCTGTAATTTTATTTACATAACTTGATAACAAAGTTTGATGACGCATAGGGCGCTGTGTCGTATCGGGGCAGTGTTGTCTTGATCGTTTATTGCATGACAGGAAGGTGATTGATCAGTCCTGCGCCTCTTGTACAGGTTCAAGGTGATATAAAATAAATATGAGAGTGAAAATCATCCATATGTATATATATATTATGTATGTAAATATGAAAAAAATATAATCCTTTAATTTTTTTATATCGAACCCGGGACCTCCAGAACGGTAGTCGAGCGCGCTGACCATTACACTACGGAGGCGGATTTTTTCACTCTTATATTTATTCAATATTACCCTGGACTGGTACCTGAAGCGGAGGGCTGATCACCTTTCCTTCATGTGTAAACGATCGAGATAACACTGCGTTTATATGACACAGTGCCCTATGCACCATTGGGGTGCGGATAAGGGTTGTATTATTATTATTTATTAATTTTTTAATATAATCGCCCTACCCATACGAACAAACATGGTACGTCCGTCATATTTTCGCCCTAAAGCAACAAGCTGTATTCCGTACGTTCAGGTACATTATATTAAATAAAAAATTACAAACATTCATTAGAATATTATTATAAAAAAATAATTAACATCCTATGTTGAGAGCCTCTGGCTTGCTGAGGATATAAAAAGGGTCATAAAAGAGTCTATCCTTTAAATTTTTTATCTGGTACATTGTAAAGTAAATGACAAATTTTGTGACAACCCTGCACCATGAATAATTAATTTTATGATTTTGTATAAATGACTGTGAATTTTTGTGAATTTTTGTCCGCCTCCGTAGTGTAATGGTCAGCACGCTCGGCTACCGTTCTGGAGGTCCCGGGTTCGATTCCCAAGGGGGGTATAAGTGATTTTTTCACTGTAATATTTATTCAATATTACCATGGACTGGTACCTGAAGCAGAGGGCTGATCACCTTTCCTTCATGTGTAAACGATCGAGATAACACTGCGTTAATATGACACAGTGCCCTATGCACCATTGGGGTGCGGATAAGGGTTTTATTTATTATTGTTATAAATGACTGTACGACTGGCGCGCTCTTCATTTATTTGGCAGGTTTTATTTTTGTGGTGTCGTGGCGTGCTGGGTACCGCCATACATGTACCTACCGGCGGTTAACCGGTTAATATATAAAATAATGATGTGATAAAATCTTCCAGAGGATACGACTGGGACAGTTTGACTTCCCGGACCCGGAGTGGTCCAACGTGTCCAAGGACGCCAAGAGCCTCATCAAGGGAATGCTCTCCGTGGACCCATCAACCCGCCTCACCATAGAACAGGTCAGTCTCCCCGTTCCCGCTCCCGCAGGTGCTGTGGCATAGTTGGGCAGACGCTCGGCTGCGAAACTGCCATCGCAGATTCTATTCCCCGCCAAGTACAAGAAAATTTATATGATGCAGTGCCCTATGCACCATCGGGTGCGGATAAGGGTTGGAAGAAGATGGAAGACGAAGAAACCTCTATCTATCATTCCTCAAATAATCGTTTTTCCGGATGTGTTGTTTATTTCTTCTACCAATTCATTTAATTGAATTTAATGTCCGCCTCCATAGTGTAGTGGTTAGCGCGCTAGGCTACCATGCTGGAGGTCCCGGGTTCGATTCCCTAGAGGGTCAAAATAAATATTGGTGATTTTTCAGTATGATATTTATTTAATATGACCCTGGACTGGTACCTGAAGCGGAAGGCTGATCACCTTTCCTTCGTGTATTTAACGATCAAGATAGCACTGCTTCTATACGATGCAGTGCCCTATGCACCATTGGGGTGCGGAGAAGGGTTAGAAGAAGAATTTAATGTATGATCATATCTCCTTGTGCATTAACCTCAGAAATGCCAGTTCAATGCGTATGTCTAATAGTAAGTGTACCGACCGAATGCAGGTGATGAACGGACGCTGGATCAAGATGCACCGCAGCGTGCCGCAGACGCCGCTGCACACGGGGCGCCTGCTGCGGGAGGGCGGGGAGGCGTGGGGCGAGGTGCAGGACGAGATGACCCGCTCCCTGGCCACCATGCGCGTAGACTACGATCAGGTACAGCCTTCTGCAGTCATTCTATCCACAATTTTTTTTTTATTTGTATACATTTATTTTAATCACAATTTATACATATTTAGAATTTTTTTTCGCAGAGACCCACCAAGCCACCTTGTGTGTCTTGTCGGTGGAGTTCTTTTTTAATACATTTTTTATTGTTTTTTTGCGCCATTGCACTAACTGTGCCAAAAATATTTTATGTGAGACAGAGAGAGGGAACACGCTAACGTAAAAGTACATCAGTTCTGTCCTAAAAGCACCTATTATTTCAATTTTCAATTTTTCAATTTATTCAACAACAAAAAAATAATATATACATAAAAAACAATATTCAAGGCGTATATATTAAAAGTAAGCAAGAAGACTTAAAGGTGTAGAAGAATCCCGCTTCGGAAAACTCCTTCGGGCACATGGAACAGATCAATATCCAATGTGATATTGTTCAACATAGCGGTAGCTCTTCCTACAGGCATAACCATCGGCAGGTTGGTCCTGTGTATAGGAATGTGAAACAATCTATGTCGCCGCTGTCTTAGGTAACTATCGGGAACATACAGACCAATGTTCCGGATAATTTCAGGATTATCGATCATACCGCGCAACAATCGATAAAAATGCGTAATCAAATACACATTCCTTCTAGTCTCTAAACTATTGTAGCCGAGCATACCCTGGAGAAACTGGGTCGGGTAGAGCCGAGGATAATAGCCGTACTCTCTCATGTTGAGATACCTCAAAAACTTCTTTTGGACACCCGGCAGGCCGCGGGTTGGCTACCCTTGACTTAAACCATCCTATGGTAGATCGTTAGCCCAGACTTCCATATTCTTCTTCATCTGTGTTGACATGTCAATATCGATACATCATCCGTAGGGTGAATAATCTAGTCTGTCGGAATAAGTAATAAATCTTGTCCATGTTTTCAGGTCCAAATGAAGACGTTGGACGCCAGCAACAACGCTCTCCTCAACAAGCGTCGGAGCAAAGCGACGGCCTAGCCGCGTCCGCAAGCGGGCCGTGTCGCCGTGCGGACGTTGCGTCGGCAACGCCACCCGAGGATTGCCGTTTGGCAAAATATTTACTAATATTTGTCCTTGGAAACTTAAACACAATTAGTCAAAATGTACTTCTTTCCTCTGTTATGAATCAAAGCGGTATTTGTCGAGGAATTTCGGATTGCATTGTCACCGTCCACAAAGTCAATCAGACGATTTATTTGCTCATTATGCGACACAACACGAAGCTGAGAAGAACTTCACGTAGAGCTTGCATTTTTAGCATTTTACTTTCTTTTACTTACTTAACAGTAATTCCTCACTATACGTTTTATTTATTAAATTTTTTTTTTACATAACTTTTTACTTATTACAATTTAAAAGTGATTTAAAAAATAACTTGATTCAAATATTGGCGTTGTATAATTTAGTAGATTAATTTTAAAGTAGCAAATAGACCCCTGTTATTGCCAGTTTCATATATATTTATATATTCAAACCCATTTTACAATTTTTCATTATGTATTTAATAATTTGTTTGAAAAATAATTTGTCATAATATTGTCTGTTTTTCAAAATGTAGGATATAATAATTCTCTCACTCTCAACCCTTGTCTGCACCCCAATGGTGCATAGGGCACTGCATAATATAAACGCAGTGTTATCTTGATCGTTAAGCCATGAAGGAAAGGTGATCAGCCCTCTGCTTCGGGTACCAGTCCAGGGTAATATTTATATATTTATTTAAAGGAATTATACGCAAAGCGTCTATTTTAGATGCTTGTCTGCAGGTAAGATAGTCAGGATAGGGAAGGTAAATGTGAAAAATACATCACAAACACCCAGACCGATTGAAAATAAATCTTTCTTGAATTCATTTTGCAATTGGTGGGAATCGAACCCGCGACGCCAGTTTCGCAGTTGAGCGTCTATCCAACTACTCCACGGCACCGTTGAACAAATATTAGACTGAAAAAATCACTTTTATATATTTGATCAAGATAACAATGCTTCTATATGACGCAGTGCCCTATGCACCATTGGATGTGGACATGGGTTAGAAGAAGAAGAATGCCAACTTACTGATAAACAAAATATATAAAAAATCATGGGTTTTAAATACTTGGTACTGCTATTATTATTATTATACTAATTATGCACGTGTCAATGACTGGGGGGTGTCTATAACAATGCTATTTACTCTACTAAAAGAATAATATAAAAAAAAAAATACTTATTTTTTTTGCAAAATGTTTTTTACTAGTGTTTAAAATCGGACAGGTGAGATATATATCGTGAGTGTACTGGCAAAAAACGTTAACTTGAAAATATGCAATTTTGACTTTATAATTTTAAGGGTTTCAATGTTCAAGGTTTTCAAGGTTTTCAATGCAAATTATAAGGTTTTCAATGTTCTACAAACTCATTATTCGATTCGGCAGTCACTTTGTGGTAAAATCTGTCCATTTTTAATTAAAATTTGGCTTAGTAAATATGTACCACTATTTCTTAAATTCTACTGTGACACGTGTTTCCATGCATTCCGCATCATATTAAAACACCGTGTCACAGTGGATTTTAAGAAATAGTGGTATTTACTAAGTAAAACTTTAATTAAAAATGTTCTTTAAACTGGCAAAATACACTTAGTAGTTTGAAATGTCATATTTTGTTTTGAATATTATAAATTAAACCCTGAAGAGGGAATATATATATATATATATATATATATATATATATATATATATATATATATATATATATATATATATATATATATATGTATATGTATATATATATATATATATATATATATATATATATATATATATATATATATATATAAATATATAAGGTGGTAATATTTTTCTTTGTAAAGTGGGTGTATAATAATAAAATAAACAATTTGTTGCTTTGTAATTAAAGTTTATTCTTAATTTATCTTTATAATATTTTTCTATCTATCTATCTGATTCTGACAGTTCAGAATATTCTATTTTTTCTATCTGATGTCTTTTGTTTTATTCAGTGCGACGCATGCGACATCTGGTGGTAGAACTGTTTTATGTAGGTACTATTTGTAAGTACTTAATAAAATGTATAGGTAGGTACCTAGGTATTTTATTACATATATATATATATATATATATATATATATATATATATATATATATATATATATATATATATATATATATATATATATATATATATATATATATATATATATATATATATATATATATATATATATATATATATATATTTATATATATATATGTATATATATATAAATATATATATATATATATATATATAATATATATATATATTTATATATATATATATATATATATATATATATATATATATATATATATATATATATATATATATATGTGTGGTTTGAAAATTAAATTCTACTTTAAGTTTAATAGCGCGTATTTAATTCAGGCTAAAAGCTTTAAATAACAGGGATTATTCAAACAGGGATTTTAGATTTTTTTTTTTGCCAGTACATATACCCATGATATATTAATAGATTTTAATGAAACGTGTTTTTGGAAAAAGCTCATAAATTATTAATGCGTAATGTTATTTTAGAAGAATTGAACTTGGTTTTTAAGTGTTTTATGAATACAGTGGAAGCCCGGATATCCGAACTAATTGGTGCTATGGCCTGTTCGGATTTGAAATGGTTCGGATTAGCCGAGAAATTTGTAATACAGTACATACAGTGTGTACAGAGAATAAACTAGGGCAGGCAGTGAATGCAAGGCTGAGATGAGCATTACGGATAAAATTAAGAAAGGTGTGTTGAAGATATCTAGTTCACAAATCGCTCACTCCTTTCAAGAACGTCATAAATCAAAAATTGTCAATTTTCAGTTGTGCATGTTTTCGAAATGCCCAGAAAATGTACTATTTCCCAGCAAAAGCGGCATATTTTTAACTCAATATTTACCCGTCATAGGTATCTACCCGCTTCAGGGCAAAAAGTGTTGTTTTTGCATTTTGAAGAAAAGGTATTGTTTAATTTATTTTTTTTGATATCATAAATATTTTTCAAATGGAGAAAAAACCTTCAAGTTTTATTTATTGATTTGGGGTTTAATTTGTAGAACTCCATTTTAATTTATGTATTAATTTTAAATCAAACACAGATTTTTTGAGTCTACTAAGTTGTATTTTATTAACAAAAAACACATAAAAAATTATACTGTGACAATTGTTTCGCCTTGTTAGGGCATTATCAAACGAATGTGAAGATCAAATGGACTACGGTCCTTATGTAGCTGTACAATTCTAAGTGACAGTTTTAACACGTGCAGCAATAATTGATGGGAGACAACAGTAGTTAGGGGGGGATGTAGGTATGTACCCTTATATTTATTTTCTGGGAAAGGAAGAATTTATTGACATGGCCATATTTTAGAGAATTAATATTTTAAAGCTTAATACACTTGTTGGTAATATTATTTTTAAGAATTTTTATATTGTCACAATATAATTTTTGATGTGTTTTTTGTTAGTAAAATACAACTTAGTAGACTCAAAAAATCTGTGTTTGATTTAAAATTAATACATAAAATACTTCAAGTTTTACCTAAAAAGATGTTTTGCATAGTAAAAAGTTCAATGAGTGGCTTGATATCTATTTTTAATACATTTTATTATATTTTCAAACTTTTAAAACGTTCTCCTGAAAAATCAAGTTTTTTGATTTATGACGTTCTTGAAAGGAGTGAGCGTAGTGTCTAATGTCATTGACGTACGACGTCATTAGCAAAAATTATAACATGTGATTGATTTTGCGCCACTTTGTATAGTAATTTTATGTAATTATAAATATGGTCTTCAGTCTTTGCGTGTTTTTAAAATGTTTTTCTTCAAAAGTCTTGTTTGAATTTGGGGGGTTCCACTGTATATTTTCCATAATTATATATTAATTACATTATTAATCATACCACAAATAATCAATTATATTTGATATAAATTAAAAATGTGTTTAAGAATAAGCATTATACATTTATTTATTGTTTCGGCATTAACTTTGTGGTAAGACATGTTACAATGATTAAAGAAAACACTTCGTTTTTTACCACTTGAGTTTTATATTATAGACTACATGTTTCAGAAGTTAAACTTCCATCATTCAGGTCTGTATAATAACTAAAATATAAAACATAAAATTGTTCTATAAATAAGGAGGGGGGAAAGTAAGGGGAAGGGGTTAGTCAAGGAACGGGGTTTGAAAACAAAGGAAAAATGGAAAGCAATGGCGAAGAATTTTGAAACAATATATTATTTAATAAATTATTATTAGAATTCAGGTTTTTTTGTATTTCTAAATTTTCAAGATAATGCATAATTCATAATTTTAAATAATATATTGTTTCAAAATTTTTCGCCATTGCTTTCCATTTTTCCTTTGTTTTCAAACTCCGTTCCTTGACTAACCCCTTCCCCTTACTTTCCCCTCTCCTTATTTATAGAACAATTTTATATTTTATATTTTAGTTATTATACAGACCTGAATGATGGAAGTTTAACTTCTAAAACATATAGTCAATAATAAAACTCAAGTGGTATAAAACGAAGTGTTTTCTTTAATCATTGTTAGCATTATACATATTTTAAAATATTATTTTTGTATAAATATTGGACCTTGTGTTAGAAGCTTTTTATTTATATTATAATAATTATGAGGGTTACTGTGTATAAAATACCTTGTGTCATATAGAATGAATGGAAATCCACAAGCTTTGAAAGAAAGTCCACCATATAAAATATTTTTTTATTCATATCGCTCACTCCTTTCAACAACGTCATATATTAAAAATCGTAAATTTTTAGTTGTGCATGTTTTCGGAATGCCCAGAAAATGTACTATATCCCAGCAAAAGCGGCATATTTTTAACTTAACATTTACCCGCTACAGGGCAGAAAGTGTTGTTTTTGCATTTTGAAGAAAAGGTATTATTTAATATTTTTTTAAATATATTAAATATTTTTCAAATGGAGATCAAACCTTCAGGTTTTACCTAAAAATATCTGTTGCACAGTAAAAAGTTTAATAAGTAGCTTGATATTTATTTTTAATAAAATTATATTTTTAAACTTTAACTCTTGAAAAATCAAGTTTTTTGATGTATGACGTTGTTGAAAGGAGTGAGCGATATATCAACTTAGTTCAACAAGAATTTAGAAGTCTGGCCATTTACAAAGCTTGGAACCTGCCATTGGCTGGTTAAAGTGATCACTTTAAGTCTGGCCAATAACAGGTATAACTTTGTATAAAATCTGTTATTTTTTATTTATTGTTTCAGCATTCACTTTGTGAATGACAGACATGATGAAATTGTAAATGAAAAACACATTTATTGTAACTGCAGACAGTTGGTAGAATTCCATATTGAATTGTTGGGTAATATATTTAAAATTAAACAAGGTTATTGGATTGAATTCTACTTTTATTTACATATATATGATAATACGTGACGCAATTCATCTTTATCAAACACTGCGAGTGTTTGATAATGTCTTAATAATATGAAATGCGTCACATATGATCATATATATGTGAATAAAAGTAGAATTCAATCCAATAACCGTGTGTAATTTTGGATATATTATTTTTTGACATCTCATCAAAGATGAAGAAGAATATGGAAGTCTGGGCATTTACAGGCTGACGACCATCATACACACGTGTAACATTCACCAATTCTACCCATTATTAATAACCATACTACTCAAATTCTTGGAAGTTCTATGTATATGAACCAATATTGAAACATTGTTCTTGAATCACTAGAACTTCACTAGAGACATCTATTGGTAAGTTTGTTTATTATAATAACTAATTTCGGAAGCTGTGCTTCCATCTTGAGGTAAGAGCATAAAGTTTATATTTAGACCTCAAGATGTAGCTTCCGAAACTAGTCATTATAATAAAACAAACCAATAAAACACCAATAGATGTCTCTAGTGAAGTTCTAGTGATTCAAAAACAATGTTTAAAAATTGGTTCATATACATAGAACTTCCAAGAATTTTAAATATGAAATAAAGTGTTTTTCATTTACAATTCCATTTTTTTATTGTCAGAATGTTGTTTACTCTTGTTCTTATGATTATTATTAGCTTTTAAAGAAATGCGGTAATATTTTGTATCCAATTAATTTAAACTTGACACGACTCCCGTGTCCAATGTGTGGCAATAATATTAATATGGACACAGGAGCTCGGCTGTCCAAACTCAAAACACAGTAAGGGACATTTTTTTGTAGTACCTTTTTTTTTTGCATTTTTGGACTCAGTAGATTCTACACAGTCCAAAAATGCAAAAAAACGTACCTACTACAAAAAAAGTCCCTTACTGTGTTATAAGTTTGGACAGCCGAGCTGTGTCTAATGTGTGGCAATAATGTTAGTATGGACATAGGAGCTGTGTTCGACGTACGGGACGTGCCAAGTACCTAACTGAACAAACGTTGCAAAGATTATATATATACATATATATTTTTTATATTGTGTTGCATTAAACATAGTTTAGCTGATCAAAAATTTTATATATTTTTTTAGTCACAGCATTTTTAACAGAGCATTTATTTTTATTATTTCGCTTAAATATATATTTATATATATATATATATATATATATATATATATATATATATATATATATATATATATATATATATATATATATATATATATATATATATATATATATATATATATATATATATATATATACATATATATATATAATTTTATTTATTTTTTAAAGATATTTTTTGAGATCAACAGAATTAACTTTACGGTCCAGTATATAAAGCCGCGTCACTAAATGGCTATTAAGGAAAGGTTCAAATACTTTTTATTTATTTATTGATTTACCATTTAATTTGTAGAACTCCATCTTAATTTATGTATTAATTTTAAATCAAACACAGATTTTTTGAGTCTACTAAGTTGTATTTTATGAACAAAAACACATAAAAAATTAATATTGTGACAGTTGTTTCGCCTAGCTGTGGCATTTTCAAACGAATTGAATATGTATAAAGATTGTCGAATGGTATACGTTTCAGCACTCTCCTAAAGATGGCTGTTGCTCAAATTGCAATATGATATTCTCCACGAAGCTGTGGACAATTCCGTCTCTGTTTCTAGATGCCTAATTATGTGTATTAGCATTAAATATAATGATTGCCTTGAATTAGCGCTAGGAGTACTGTACATAACTTTAAATAATAGTAATAAAAAATATTTTTATAACAAATCTGTGTTTAATTTAAATAATCTCTTATCGCGGCTCTGCCTCCGTGGTGTGATGGTTAGCGTGTTTAATTACCGTGCTGGAGGTCCCAGGTTCGATTCCGAGGGGGGACAAAAATAAATATTAGTGATTTTGCACTTCAATATTTATTTAATCTGCCTCCGTAGTGTAATGGTCAGCATGCTCGGCTACCGTTCTAAAGGTCCCGGGTTCGATTCCCGGGGGGGGGGCAAATAAATATACGTGTTTTTCTCTCTCTAATATTTCTTCCATATTCCCCTAGACTGGTACCTAAAGCGGACGGCTGATCACCTTTCCTTCATGTGTTAACGATCAAGACAACACTGCGTTTGTATGATGCAGTGTCCTTTGCACCATTAGGGCGGATAAGGGTTCGAATGAATGAATATTTATTTTATATTACCCTGGACAGGAGTGATCATTTTGCCTTCATGTAAGTAATGATCAAGTTAACACTTTGTCAATACCATGCAGTGCCCTATGCACCATTGGTTGCAAATAAGTTTAGAAGAATTGTGGCCTGTTTTTTAAGAGGGATTGGCCTCCTACGATGTAGATTCCCAGCTATCCACCCATCTCTTTGGTGGTCTGCCCGGGAGTCCTCTAGTGGGGTTGGCTGTTCTGCAATGTGGGGGAGTCTGGATGGTTCCATTTTCCTCACACGCGCATACCATTGTCTCCTTCGTTGCCTTCCCCACCTAACGACATCTCCCATCTCGCATATTTCCCTGATCCTGGCATTTCTTATTCTATCTCGAAGACTCTTGCCTGATATGCTTCTTAGAGTCTTCATTTCTGACACTCTAAGCGCGTGTTTGTGGCAACGGTGTCCGCTCTACTTTCAATTCCATACATCATGATGGTTTTTCTACACAAGCAATAAATAAAAAGTCGTGTGCAACAATTAAAACGTATATTTTCAACACAATAAATAAAGTACATATAATTGCAACATGTCTTTAGTTCAATAACATTCACAAATAAATAAGGGACTTTTGTCCATAACATTAAAACACAATAAATATTATCACAAGTCGTTTTAAAATCAAGTTTCTGATTAGTATTTAATTTATTAATACCTATTGTCCGCCTCCGTAGTGTAATGGTCAGCACGCTCGGCTACCGTTCTGGAGGTCCCGGGTTCGATTCCCAAGGGGGGTAAAAATAAATATAAGTGATTTTTTCACTGTAATATTTATTAGATATTACCATGGACTGGTACCTGAAGCGGAGGGCTGATCACCTTTCCTTCATAAGTAAAACGATCATGATAACACTGCGTTTATAAGACACAGTGCCCTATGCACCATTGGGGTGCGGATAAGGGTTTAATTATTATTAATACCTATACATGGTCGAGATGTCAAGTGCCCGGAAAACGTACAACGTTTTTAAAGGCTGACAATTCAATAAGTAACAAAGAAAATTTGGCAAAGATTTAGAAGAACATGCATAATGGATAAGATTAAAAATGGTTTAGGCAACGTAATAACGAAAGAATGGTGTTGGATACAGGTTTTTCGCTTTTAAATTGGACATTTTACAAACCAAATTGAATATTGTACAAATCAAATTGGACGTTATATTGTATTTTATAAAAAAAGTTTAAAAAAAATTATATCCATATTAGCACTACATACCGCTAGTGAATATACCTGCCTACACATTGTATTCTTAGGACTAGCAAGTGCGTTAGTTGAATGAGTTTAATTACTTTTAATATATTTAAAAAAAATTAAACTTTATTATAAAATAAAATAAAACATTAAATTTGAATTTGTTAACCCTTTGTCCGCCTCCGTAGTGTAATGGTCAGCACGTTCGGCTACCGTTCTGGAGGTCCCGGGTTCGATTCTCAAGGGGGGTATAATAAATATAAGTGATTTTTTCACTGTCATATTTATTTAATATTACCCTGGACTGGTACCTGAAGCGGAGGGCTGATCACCTTTCCTTCATGTGTAAACAATCAAGATAACACTGCGTTTATATGACGCAGTGCCCTATGCACCATTGGGGTGCGGATAAGGGTTTTATTATTTATATTATTAACCCTTTGAGGACAGAATAAATAATATTTTACTTTACACAATTAATTTCTAAAAATAATTTAAAAATAAGTGTATACAGCAACTGAAAATTGTGCACACAGACGATACAATATTTATCCCTCAACAAAATTAGAAATACACATTATGTGCCTGGTGGTTAGCAACAAAGACCATGTTTTATAAAGTATAAATAAAGGCATTTATTAGTGAAAATATGAGGTAAAATATTGTTATATGTTTCTTATTTGTAGTATTATTATAACCTCTAAATATCCCGACATGTGCACATCGCCACAATAAATCGTATGAAATAAGCTCCGAGACAATGATACCAACATGAAATCTATACAAGCAATATTTCTGTTACATAGGCAACACATATTGCACTATGGTTTTAACTAGAAACCTGTAGGCACATAGACAATTTATTTTAAATTTGTGGTTAGCAGCAGTAACCAGTTGTCCTGAAATGGTTAAACCTATAATTTGGTTTGTAAAACATCCAATTTGGAGTGAAAAATCTGTATAAGTTTTGTGCTGACATTTCTTAGTGAAACTGCGTGCATGTATAATATAAAATAACAATTATTTTATCTAACAGTATGTGACTCTTTATCATTCATCGTTCGCTTTGTGTAATACCACTTAAAAACACTACTTCACGACCTTGAGTCATGAAGTAGAGTTTTTAAGTGGTATTACACAAAGTGAATGATGAATGATAAGGAGAGTGTTATATTACCATGCCACAATTTTAACAATCCTTTTTATACACAAAATATAACAGCATGTGATGTCGGTAAAAACTAAACCTGGCCACTAGTCAAATAAAACAAAAATGGAAAGGCTAGTTGTTTTATTATTATGTCAGATCCGTGATGTAGTTGCATATATCGCTAGCAAGAACGAAGACCAGCTGTAGATAAATGATGATGCTCTGTGAGAGATGGGATAGTGATGAAATCGAGGTGGAGGGCAGCAGGCGCCTACTAGACCAGCTGCAGATGAATGATGATGCTTTGCACCACTGTGGGAGATGAGAGAGTGATGAAGTTAAGGTGGAATCGCGGTGGTGCGCCTACTAGACCAGCTGCGGATCGATGAGGATGCTTTACACCACTGTGGGAGATGAGAGAGTGATGAAGTCACGGTGGAATTGCGATGGTGCGCCTATTTGACCAGCTGCAAGTTGGCGATGATGCTCTGCACCACTGAGAGAGTGATGAAGTCGCGGTGGCTACTAGACCAGCTGCAGGTTGGCAATGATGCTCTGCACCACTGAGAGAGTGATGAAGTCGCGGTGGCTACTTGACCAGCTGCAGGTTGGCAATGATGCTCTGCACCACGTCGGAGGAGGTGTGGTGGCCGCCGAGGTCGGGCGTGTGCACGCGGTCCTGGCTGAGGGTCTTGAGCACGGCGCGGGTGATGAGCCCGGCGTGGTGGTGGTGCCCGAGGTGCTCCAGCATGTCTATGGACGCATTCACCATCGCTATCGGGTTGGCGATGTTCTTCCCCGCGATCGCCGTACCTGCCAATCAATCGCAACATTATTACATTGTCAGAAAACCACTCATTCTCACCGTACCTGCCAACCAATCACAACATTATTACATTGTCAGAAAACCACTCATTCTCAACGTACCTGGAAATTAATCACAACATTATTACATTGTCAGAAAACCACTCATTCTCACCATACCTGCCAACCAATCACAACATTATTACATTGTCAGAAAACCACTCATTCTCACCGTACCTGCCAACCAATCACAACATTATTACATTGTCAGAAAACCACTCATTCTCAACGTACCTGGAAATTAATCACAACATTATTACATTGTCAGAAAACCACTCATTCTCACCGTACCTGCCAACCAATCACAACATTATTACATTGTCAGAAAACCACTCATTCTCACCGTACCTGCCAACCAATCACAACATTATTACATTGTCAGAAAACCACTCATTCTCACCGTACCTGGAAATTAATCACAACATTATTACATTGTCAGAAAACCACTCATTCTCACCGTACCTGCCAACCAATCACAACATTATTACATTGTCAGAAAACCACTCATTCTCACCGTACCTGGAAATTAATCACAACATTATTACATTGTCAGAAAACCACTCATTCTCACCGTACCTGGAAATTAATCACAACATTATTACATTGTCAGAAAACCACTCATTCTCACCGTACCTGCCAACCAATCACAACATTATTACATTGTCAGAAAACCACTCATTCTCACCGTACCTGGAAATTAATCACAACATTATTACATTGTCAGAAAACCACTCATTCTCACCGTACCTGCCAACCAATCACAACATTATTACATTGTCAGAAAACCACTCATTCTCACCGTACCTGCCAACCAATCACAACATTATTACATTGTCAGAAAACCACTCATTCTCACCGTACCTGGAAATTAATCACAACATTATTACATTGTCAGAAAACCACTCATTCTCACCGTACCTGCCAACCAATCACAACATTATTACATTGTCAGAAAACCACTCATTCTCACCGTACCTGGAAATTAATCACAACATTATTACATTGTCAGAAAACCACTCATTCTCACCGTACCTGCCAACCAATCACAACATTATTACATTGTCAGAAAACCACTCATTCTCACCGTACCTGCCAACCAATCACAACATTATTACATTGTCAGAAAACCACTCATTCTCACCGTACCTGGAAATTAATCACAACATTATTACATTGTCAGAAAACCACTCATTCTCACCGTACCTGCCAACCAATCACAACATTATTACATTGTCAGAAAACCACTCATTCTCACCGTACCTGCCAACCAATCACAACATTATTACATTGTCAGAAAACCACTCATTCTCACCGTACCTGGAAATTAATCACAACATTATTACATTGTCAGAAAACCACTCATTCTCACCGTACCTGCCAACCAATCACAACATTATTACATTGTCAGAAAACCACTCATTCTCACCGTACCTGGAAATTAATCACAACATTATTACATTGTCAGAAAACCACTCATTCTCACCGTACCTGCCAACCAATCACAACATTATTACATTGTCAGAAAACCACTCATTCTCACCGTACCTGGAACCAATCACAACATTATTACATTGTCAGAAAACCACTCATTCTCACCGTACCTGCCAACCAATCACAACATTATTACATTGTCAGAAAACCACTCATTCTCACCGTACCTGGAAATTAATCACAACATTATTACATTGTCAGAAAACCACTCATTCTCACCGTACCTGCCAACCAATCACAACATTATTACATTGTCAGAAAACCACTCATTCTCACCGTACCTGCCAACCAATCACAACATTATTACATTGTCAGAAAACCACTCATTCTCACCGTACCTGGAAATTAATCACAACATTATTACATTGTCAGAAAACCACTCATTCTCACCGTACCTGCCAACCAATCACAACATTATTACATTGTCAGAAAACCACTCATTCTCACCGTACCTGCCAACCAATCACAACATTATTACATTGTCAGAAAACCACTCATTCTCACCGTACCTGCCAACCAATCACAACATTATTACATTGTCAGAAAACCACTCATTCTCACCGTACCTGGAAATTAATCACAACATTATTACATTGTCAGAAAACCACTCATTCTCACCGTACCTGCCAACCAATCACAACATTATTACATTGTCAGAAAACCACTCATTCTCACCGTACCTGCCAACCAATCACAACATTATTACATTGTCAGAAAACCACTCATTCTCACCGTACCTGGAAATTAATCACAACATTATTACATTGTCAGAAAACCACTCATTCTCACCGTACCTGGAAATTAATCACAACATTATTACATTGTCAGAAAACCACTCATTCTCACCGTACCTGCCAACCAATCACAACATTATTACATTGTCAGAAAACCACTCATTCTCACCGTACCTGCCAACCAATCACAACATTATTACATTGTCAGAAAACCACTCATTCTCACCGTACCTGGAACCAATCACAACATTATTACATTTTCAGAAAACCACTCATTCTCACCGTAATAAAACAAAAATCTAGGTAGACAGTTACATTCAAATTGGAAAAAAATCTTTTGTCCTCTGCTCCACATACTGTGGTAATAGATACGAGTGACAAAAATGTAAGCTTGGAAATTAAATAAATAATACGGTCAGGTTAGGAGTCGTAACAATTGGCGGGTATGTATGAGGAGATGCATGATCGTGGAAGAGGTGAAGAATGTTTGCAAGGACAGAGTGGTGTGGCGCTCTATTCTCTCTGCCTACCCCTGCGAGTGTATTTATGCGGTGTGTGGTTGCGGTACTCACCCGTGTTGCGGGTGCCGGGCTCGAAGACGGCGTAGTGGTCACCGTAATTGCGCCCCGAGAGCAGCCCCGCGCCCCCCACCAGCCCGCACACCACGTTGGACACGATGGTGCCGTACAGGTTGGTCATGATCATCACGTCAAACTGGTGCGGCCTGCAAACAAGCTAGAGTGTTTAAGGTCACGTGGCCCACTATAGCATCAACACATTATTTGTGGGAGCGTTTCCATACTGTCGGTAGAGAGCGGGAGACGCTTGCGAGCGTTCTATTTGCTTACTTTAGGTAGAGCGCGAGAGATGCCCGCAAACATTGTACAGATGGGAATTGGGTGTTACGGCTACTTGTGATTAGTATACTGAGGATCGGGCGGCAGACTGCCAGAGTATAATTAGGGTCCTTTTCCATACTGTCGGTAGAGAGCGGGAGACGCTTGCGAGCGTTCTATTTGCTTAGTTTAGGTAGAGCGCGAAAGACGCCTGCATACATTGTACAGATGGGAATTGGGTGTTGCGGCTACTTGTGATTAGTATACTGAGGGTCGGGTGGCAGACTGCCAGAGTATAATTAGGGTCCTTTTCCATACTGTCGGTAGAGAGCGGGAGACGCTTGCGAGCGTTCTATTTGCTTACTTTAGGTAGAGCGCGAGAGACGCCTGCAAACATTGTACAGATGGGAATTGGGTGTTGCGGCTACTTGTGATTAGTATACTGAGGGTCGGGCGGCAGACTGCCAGAGTATAATTAGGGCCCTTTTCCATACTGTTGGTAGAGAGCGGGAGACGCTTGCGAGCGTTCTATTTGCTTACTTTAGGTAGAGCGCGATTCATCTATTCCATGTGTCTGAGGAAGTATTTCCAAGCGGGATTCTTCTAGCACTTTGACAAGAGTCTTTTTACATTTTACCTTAAGTATAGGTAATTTATATAAATAATCTTTGTAATTTATATTCCTTGACAGACTATCGAAGAGTGCTTACTTGGAGACGAGCTGCATGCAGCAGTTGTCAATGATCATGTCGTTGTGGTCTATCTCCGGGTACTCCTTGGCCACCCGGCGGGAGGTCTCCAGGAACAGGCCGTCAGACAGCTTCATGATGTTGGCCTTGTGGATCGTGGTTACCTGGTAATTCACAGGAACAAAATAAAGATTTCTATCTAACCAATATTTGAACATTTTCCATGCTGCGGCGCCCGACCAGAGCGCCATAGAAAAATGTACTGCGGACGAACATGAAGCATCAAATAGACTGACCATGATGAATTCATTCTAACTAACTAAGTGGCGTTATTGGATGAAGACCAAGAGAATAAGAGGCAAATCGAAAATCGCACCGCCTCATACAGCTAAGTGGTGAAGAACACTCTCAAAGCATTGAATCGGGAAATATTATCGCACCCGCCGTACTCTCCAGACCTTGCCCCGTCCGACTATCACCTTTTCGCATCGATGGGACACTCACTCGCAGAGCAGCGCTTTGCCAATTTTAAAAGAGGCAAAAAATGGCTCGTCCAATGGTTTGCCTCGAAAGAGAAATATTTTTTTTGGAATGGTATCCATGATTTGCCTCTAAGATGGGCAAAATGTATAGAATCCGATGGTCAATACTTTGAATAAAAAAAAATTGAGATTCTCCCGAAAATTAAGCGTTTTCTTTAATGAAAAAACCGGCAAACTTCAACTAACACCCCTGGTAAGAAAGAAATATATGAATAATGACATTGAAGAGCTCACAACTTTGCTACCTTCTTGCATCCATTTTTCTTTGTGTATTCAAAGGTTAACCTATAAGTATGGTACCTTCTTGCGCCCATTCCTCTTGGCGTACTCGAAGGCGTATCTGGCAACCCTCTGTCTCTGCAGTGACCACCTTCATGGACTCCACCGCCTAACATAACCTAACCTAACAAGTATGGTACCTTCTTGCGGCCATTCTTCTTGGCGTACTCGAAGGCGTATCTGGCAACCCTCTGTCTCTGCAGTGACCACCTTCATGGACTCCACCGCCTAACCTAACCTAACCTAACAAGTATGGTACCTTCTTGCGCCCATTCTTCTTGGCGTACTCAAAGGCGTATCTGGCGACCCTCTGTCTCTGCAGTGACCACCTTCATGGACTCCACCGCCTAACCTAACCTAACCTAACAAGTATGGTACCTTCTTGCGCACATTCTTCTTGGCGTACTCAAAGGCTTATCTGGCGACCCTCTGTCTCTGCAGTGACCACCTTCATGGACTCCACCACCTAACCTAGCCTAACAAGTATGGCACCTTCTTGCGCCCATTCCTCTTGGCGTACTCAAAGGCGTATCTGGCAACCCTCTGTCTCTGCAGTGACCACCTTCATGGACTCCACCGCCTAACATAACCTAACCTAACAAGTATGGTACCTTCTTGCGGCCATTCTTCTTGGCGTACTCGAAGGCGTATCTGGCAACCCTCTGTCTCTGCAGTGACCACTTTCATGGACCCCACCGCCTAACCTAACCTAACCTAACCTAACAAGTATGGTACCTTCTTGCGCCCATTCCTCTTGGCGTACTCGAAGGCGTATCTGGCAACCCTGTCTCTGCAGTGACCACCTTCATGGACCCCACCGCCTAACCTAACCTAACCTAACAAGTATGGTACCTTCTTGCGGCCATTCTTCTTGGCGTACTCGAAGGCGTATCTGGCAACCCTCTGTCTCTGCAGTGACCACCTTCATGGACTCCACCACCTAACCTAGCCTAACAAGTATGGTACCTTCTTGCGCCTATTCCTCTTGGCGTACTCAAAGGCGTATCTGCCGACCCTCTGTCTCTGCAGTGACCACCTTCATGGACTCCACCGCCTAACATAACCTAACCTAACAAGTATGGTACCTTCTTGCGCCCATTCTTCTTGGCGTACTCAAATGCGTATCTGCCGACCCTCTGTCTCTGCAGTGACCACCTTCATGGACTCCACCACCTAACCTAGCCTAACAAGTATGGTACCTTCTTGCGCCCATTCTTCTTGGCGTACTCGAAGGCGTATCTGGCCACCCTCTCGCTGTTCTCCGCTGTGACCACCTTCATGGACTCCACCACTCCGTGCACGGACTCGTGTTCCAGCATGGCGTACTCGCCTTCCGTGTTCTGTCTGAGGGAATAAATCACAAATATAATCGGGATATTTGCTTTATAAAAGTATACAATTTTTTTAATAAATATATACATAGTGTAATTAAAATACATGATTTATTTTATTAAAACTTAATTATAATGTTTACCGGTTCCGAAGCTAACCGCTTAATGGAAAATCACAAAGTTATTTCTTCAAATATCAAATATATAGTTTTTTTTACATGTCGCTCACTCCTTTCAAGAACGTCATAAATAAAAAAAAACTAGATTTTTCAGGAGATTGTTTTTAAAGTTTAAATATACAATAAAATGTATTAAAAATAAATATCAAGCTACTTATTGAACTTTTTACTGTGCAACAGATCTTTTTAGGTAAAACCTGAATATTTTTATCTATTTGAAAAAATAATAAAACAATACATTTTCTTCAAAATGCAAAAACATCACTTTCTGCCCTGTAGCGGGTAAATATTAAGTTAAAAATATGCCGCTTTTGCTGGGATATAGTGCATTTTCTGGGCATTCTGAAAACATGCACAACTGAAAATTGTCGATTTTTGATATATGACGTTGTTGAAAGGAGTGAGCGATATTACCTTATGATGACCAGTGCTGATAAGGGTTTACAAGACATGTACCTTATGATGACCAGTGCTGATAAGGGTTTACAAGATATGTACCTTTTGATGACCAGTGCTGATAAGGGTTTACAAGATATGAACCTTATGATGACCAGTGCTGATAAGGGTTTACAAGATATGAACCTTATGATGACCAGTGCTGATAAGGGTTTACAAGATATGAACCTTATGATGACCAGTGCTGATAAGGGTTTACAAGATATTTACCTTATGATGACCAGGTCGATATCCTTCTGCCGGCTGGGCACGCCCTCGTAGGACTTGCAGTGCAGGATGTTGATGAAGAGGTCCAGCTCGTTGCGCATGGCCACGTTGCGCGACAGCACGCCGGCCAGCTCGCTCTTGGTCTCGATGTTGCCCTTGATCCCCACCCCGTTGCGCTTGATGGTGGAGATGGCGTACTCCAGGTCCAGGTTGTCCTCTGCGTCGGGGTCAATGTCAACCATCTCAAAGTCCACGGGCGCGCCGGAGATCCTGACACAGAGACATGCATTTTATTCAAACTTCATGTACAGAAAATAAATAAGTACATTGGCAGGCTTATTAATAAAAATCTATATCTTCTTTTCTAGTTTCTGCTTAATAAAAAGTTTCTTTTCATCTCACCAATAGATGTCTCTAGTAAAATTCTAGTGATTCAAGAACAATGTTTCAATATTGGTTCATATTTCGCTCACTCCTTTCAACAACGTCATAAATCAAAAAACTTGATTTTTCAGGAAAACGTTTTTAAAGTTTAAAAATATAATAAAATGTATTCAAAACAAATTACTAGTCACTTATTGAACTTTTTACTGTGCAACAGATCTTTTTAGGTTAAACCTGAAGGTTTTTTCTCCATTTGAAAAATATTTAGTATATTCAAAAAAATAATTAAACAATACCTTTTCTTCAAAATGCAAAAACAACACTTTCTGCCCTGTAGCGGGTAAATATTAAGTTAAAAATATGCCTCTTTTGCTGGGATATAGTACATTTTCTGGGCAATCCAAAAACATGCACAACTAAAAATTGTCGGTTATTGATTTATGACGTTCTTGAAAGGAGTGAGCGATTTATTTATTTACTTACAGAAAAGAAATAAGTACATTGGCGGGCTTATTGCTAAAAAGCTATAAGCGAGTTTTTTTTATATAATTATGAAAATAACACCTGTAATTGGAGATAATCCAGATTTTGTGAACAAGTATTTGGACACACTCAAAAAATGTTGTAAATAAATTATCTGGTCAAATTTATAAGCTTAAATGATAAAAATGAAAATGATATTTTCTGGCGTTTCTCATGTGTGTGATTATAATCCAGGATTCGGACCTCACATACTAATATAAGAGTTTCTGCTCAATAAAAAGCTTCTTTTCATCTCACCAATAGATGTCTCTAGTGAATTTCTAGTGATTCAAGAATAATGTTTTTGAATTGGTTCATATATATAGAGCTTCCAAGAATTTGAGTAGTGTGGTTGTAAATAATGGGTAGAATTGGTGAATGTTACACGTGTGTAAAGTGATCACTTAAACCAGCCTATGACGGTCGTCAGCCCCGTAAATGCCCAGACTTCCATATTCTTCTTCATCCTTGATGAGATGTCAAAAAATAATATGAAAAATAACTCCTGTAATTGGAGATAATCCAGATTTGTGAACAAGTATTTGGACACACTCAACATGTACATAAAAATCAATTTGGTGACAATTGCTTCGCCTAGTTATGGCATTTTCGAAAATGGCATAACTAAGGTAACGTTTTTTTTGACAGAACATAACAATATATATCTTATACCCAAATTAACAGGCTGCCTGACATGCCTGATAGATCCAGTAAGGGATCCAAAATCCCTGTTATCTCTAACGTCGGATGAAAATATCTACGAAATACGTAATCAGTTACCTACCTGAAGATCTCTTTTACGTATCCCATTAGTTCTGGGCCGATGCCGCCGCCAGGCAACATGGTGACAGCGTGCCTCCCGCCATACTCCGCCTTCGGGAGCACCTCTTGCTTGCGGATCACAGGACATTTGTGCTGCTGGTCGTAGTCCGACAGCTTCGCGGCCGTCGCGTACCCGCTCGCCAAAACTCTCATCTCCGGCGCCAGTTTGGACTTCAGCAGGCTCGGTATCCTTAAGGCCATCGTGGTGATGATTTTTCAAAACAGAATTATGTGAATTATTGTAGTTTAATGGGTTTTACACTTCGCGAAAATTTGGCCCTATTGAATAAGGCTCAAAAAACGAAAATTGGCAGACATCTGATCTGGTGTTGCCACACGGCGAAAATAGTCTCGCTAAATAAAAGCAAATTATCTGAATAGTTTATGACAACTTACTACAAAATGCTTGGTATAAACCAAATCAATTTCGTTTTTCAATATAATAAGAAGTTCCAAGAATTTTAGTATTGTGGTTGTAAATCATGGGTAGAATTGGTGAATGTTATATGACGGTCGTAAGCCACGTAAATGCCCAGACTTCCATATTCTTCTTCATCTTTGTTGAGTTAATTTGAATAAAATTTCAACTAGTCACCCATTCTTAACCTCTTTTTCATGTTTTTTTATGCGAGTTATATCTTATCGAAATCTCTTCACATTATGAGCTGAAACGTGCTAACAATTCCAATTTTAAATCTTGATAGCTTAAAAATCATTCATTATAGAATTCGTTCATAGTTTAGTTTTTTTTCTATGATCGATGACAGCTTGACCCTATTTTTTATAATTAAACGACTATGGGTTTGAAGAGTTGGAAAAAACAATCATTGTTATCATGAAATTTGAAAGTAGATTATTTTAAACTGAAAATAATTCACTTCAACGTCGTCGTAGTTGGGATAGTAAACCGATATATATGAAGAGATACATGCACGGAAAACAAGTAAAAAAATTCATAACAGAATTGTTTGAAATACACACGTAAAAAAATACTCTGTGTATGTATTATGAATTGATTTACATCTTATTATATAATAGTTAATATTCTACCATTTCAGGTAAGCGCAAGGCACTCCCTGGTGGCAACTAATTTAGTTATCAACTAACTAAGCAGTTGATGAAGTAGTGGGATGATTAGTTTCGATGCAGGATTCAATATTAGTAACAAATCCTGCGACCAAACTAATCACTTGTACGATCAGTTTAGTGGTGCTATTTTAATGTTTGGTAGACATAAAACTATAGTTTACTATTCTCGCCAAAGTGTGAATTATGGTATTGTACTTGCAACATTATAGTATATACTAGCGCCACGAGTGTTGACAATGAGAACTATGTATTATTATTTTTTCTTCCGCATCGTTCAGAAATATCACGGATCATCGGTTAAGTCCGTACACCTTCGGCAAAGTCCGTCGATCACGGCCGCCATTCTTCTCGTAAGCGTCCATTTTGCAACGCCATGTTGGATTTGTCGGACATCTTTGGACGCCATATTTAGTCGGACATATTTTATAAACATTTTCGCGTAAATTTCAAATATTCGTCCGCGATAATATTGAGACTTTGCGCGCGTCCCCCCCGACCGGGGCACGGCGAAGCCTGAACTTTGCAAAGTGTCGAGGCTGGCGTGAAAAAGCGGAGTACAGCCGTGGCTCCGAGATCCTTTTGTCGAGAGATAAATTAAATAAAGTTAAATAATCGAGTGCCGGTGGGACAAATGTCCGTTTGACACTTGGTTGTTGTTGTTCGGAAAAGTGATTTTTCGCAATTTTCTTCATATTTGTGATATTCGGGTCGTTTGGTTGGATCTCATTTTCGATTTATGGTAATTGATTGCGTAGTATAAGTTTATATTTATCTGCAATCTCGGAACGAAGAGCCGTCCGCCGCCGGTTGACAACGTTGAACGTGCGTTCGCCCGACGTACAAGTGAGTACACTCGACGCACCTCACAAGTGTTGATATATTATTTTCCTTATTATTATTTTTTTTAAATATAAATGTGACTCTAAAAATAGCCCACCATAAATAAGACCCCATAATTAGCCCCGTTCCTTTCCGATTCATTCAGTAGAACATAACAAATAATATATATTCTTCTTCTAACCCTTATCCACCCAATGGTGCATAGGGCACTGCATCATATAATCGCAGTGTTATCTTGATCGTTAACACATGGAGTAAAGGTGATCAGTCTTCCGCTTCAGGTACCAGTCCAGGGTTATATTGGATAAATATTAGAGTGAAAAAAATCACTTTATTTGTTTGACCCCCCCTGGGAATCGAACCTGGGACCTCCAGTACGGTAACCGAGTGTGCTATATATATATATGTATATATATATATATATATATATATATATATATATATATATATATATATATATATATATATATATATTCTTCATCTTCTTGCTCAATGCTGAGCGTCGTGGTCTTCTGGAATGTCAGGCACTTGGTGCACAAGTCCTCTCCATTCTTCCCGGTCCTGGGCCAACTTGATGGCAGCGTTTAGCGAGGATCCGGTTAATTCCTTTATTTGGTCTGTCCATCTTGTTGGAGACCGTCCTCTTGCCCGCTTGCCTTCAACTGTACCTGTTACTACCAGTTTTTCAAGACTCTTCTCGTTCTTTCTGGCGATATGCCCAAAGTAGGACAGAATCCTTTTCCTGCAAGTCGTGGAGAGTCTTTCTGTCACTGACAGTTCGCGGAGAATGGAGACGTTTGTGCGTCTTGCAGTCCAAGGAATGCGCAGCATCCTCCTCCAGCACCACATTTCAAACACATCCAGCATATGTCTTATATATATATATATATATATATATATATATATATATATATATATATATATAAATACATTTTTTTTAAATATTTTGAGTAAGTATTTTCTTTAAAGCTCTTATCTTAATGTCTTAATGTCTGTCCGCCTCCGTAGTGTAATGGTCATCACGCTCGGCTACCGTTCTGGAGGTCCCGGGTTCGATTCCCAGGGGGGTCAAATAAATATAAGTGATTTTTTCACTGTTGTATTTATTCAATATTACCCTGGACTGGTACCTGAAGCGGAGGGCTGATCACCTTTCCTTCATGCGTAAACGATCAAGATAACACTGTGTTTATATGACGCAGTGCCCTTTGCACCATTGGGGTGCGTATAAGGGTTTTATTTATTATTTATCATATATATATATATACATTTTTTTTGTATATTTTGTGTATGTATTTTCTTTAAAGTTCTTATCTTAATGTTGATACAGGTGTCATGCGTTTTTCTTGACGACTTTGATGCATTACACTTGTGTGTCAGCATAAATATGTCATTTTTTACATCGCATATATTCACTAACCCGAAAATGGTTTCACACTTCTACAACAATATAAATGAATTAATAACCAGACTATGGAATGAATTACCTCTCCTTGTACACAAATCGCTCACTCCTTTCAAGAACGTCATAAATCAAAAAACGTGATTTTTCAGGAGAACGTTTTTAGAGTTTAAAAATATAACACAATGCATTAAAAATAAATATCAAGCCACTTATGGAACTTTTTACCGTGCGACAGATCTTTTTAGGTACAATCTGATGGTTTTTTCTCCATTTGAAAAATATTTTGTTTATTTAAAAAATAATAATTAAACAATACCTTTTCTTCAAAATGCAAAAACAACACTTTCTGCCCTGTAGCGGGTGAATATTAAGTTAAAAATATGCCTCATTTGCTGGGATATAGTACATTTTCTGGGCATTCCGAAAACATGTACAACTGAAAATTGACGGTTTTTGATTTATGACGTTCTTGAAAGGAGTGAGCGAAATGCACCTTCTCTGATAACTTTTAAGAAACGTCTGAGACATTACTATCTATCATTAGAATCCTAACTGTCCATCAAACCTCCTCCCTTAGTTCTTCCCTCTACCTCCTTCCCTAAACTCCCTTTTTCCTTTGCCCTCCTTATTATCATCTTTTGTAATTTATGTTTTTTTAAATGTCAATTTGTAATTTATGTTTTTTTTAATGTTCAAGTACTATCTACCCTCTGATTGCAAACAGTTATATATGGTATCAAACGTTTTAAACAATATCACTAGTCTGTTTTTAATTGGTTGGAAGATATTGCTTTTTAGCAATAAGCCTGCCAATGTACTTATTTAATTTCTGTACATGAAGTTTATATAAATAAATAAATGGTGTTTTTTTTATTTTGTACATTTTTGGTAATTATGTGTTTTAAACAATTTTTTTTTATAATTATATAATTAAAATCTAACTTTGTTTTAAAATCACTATGAATATTTTATTATATATATATTTTTTAAAACCCTTAGCCGCACCCCAATGGTGCATAGGGCACTGCTTCATATAAACGCAGTGTTATCTTGATCGTTTACACATGAAGGAAAGGTGATCAGCCCTCCGCTTCAGGTACCAGTCCAGGGTAATATTGAATAAATATTACAGTGAAAAAAAATCACTTATATTTATTTGACCCCCCCCCTGGGAATCGAACCCGGGACCTCCAGAACGGTAGCCGAGCGTGCTGACCATTACACTACGGAGGCGGACAATTTTATTATAACTTAATTATAATGTGTACCGGTTTCCAAGTTATTATATCCCAGCAAAAGAGGCATATTTTCAACTTAATATTTACCCGCTACAGGGCAGAAAATGTTGTTTTTGCATTTTGATGAAAAGGTATTGTTTAATTATTTTTAAAAAATATAATAAATATTTTTCAAATGGAGAAAAAACCTTCAGGTTTTACCTAAAAAGATCTGTTGCACAGTAAAAAGTTCAGTAAGAGGCTTCATATTTATTTTTAATACATTGTATTATATTTTTCAACGTTAAAAACGTTCTCCTGAAAAATCAAGTTTTTTGATTTATGACGTTCTTGAAGGAGTGAGCGATATGACATTTGATCATCAAAAATAAATTATAATTGATTTGATTACATCATAATTTTTAATTCAGTATTCCGTATTTCACAATTTTAGAAGCATTGTAAACTCTAAAAAATATTCTTCCCCTCCGAGGTAACATTCCCTATACAATGCTAATATATTCAAATAATAAAATACCAAACAGTAAACAAAACAGTGCGAGCGGTATGAAAAATAGTTCAATACGTGAAATGACTCAAACTTAACTAGAGATTGAGATCGAATAAAAACTCGAGATTTCTGGCGACGCCTTTAAACGCAGTACACTAGCCGATCCGGACAAATAACTCAAATAACACATCTCAAATAACGTCGACAGACCCAGGTACCAAATTACCCTTCAATGCATTTTATTTCACGCTGATAACAAACCCGTATATTGCCGTTTCCCGCCGATAACCGACAGTCGACAAAAACGGCATTTGCCGTGTCCCGCAGTTTACCGACAGTCTGCAAAAAACGGCAAATGCCGTGTCCCGCCGACAACGTGTCGATTGCCTTTTTGATTTCTAGTATTTCTAAGTAATCTAATTCAAGTCCTGTATTGCGTGTGTGTAATATATTTAGACCTTTTTAATTTATTTTCAGGCGTGCAGGTTATGGCGGGTCACGCTGCGGACATAATGTGTGAGGTGGAGATCTCCACAGGAATGGTGGAGATGGGGGATGATGAAGTAGGAATCGAGGTTACTATGATTATTCTAAAATATATATAAAACCCTTATCCGCACCCAAATGGTGCATAGGGCACTGTGTCATATAAACGCAGTGTTATCTTGATCATTTACATATGAAGGAAAGGTGATCAGCCCTCCGCTTCAGGTACCAGTCCATGGTAATTTTGAATAAATATTACAGTGAAAAAATCACTAATATTTATTTTACCCCCCTTGGGAATCGAACCCGGGACCTCCAGAACGGTAGCCGAGCGTGCTGACCATTACACTACGGAGGCGGACAAAAAATTATTTTAACATTCTGAAATATATTATTCAATATTTTTTGAAGTATAAAATTATATTTTACTAACAAATAGTTCTTGCAATTTCTAATACAAATTTTCATTCAAATTCAATAATTTCTATCCTTAATTTTTTCAAACCACACCAGTAATATCTGACTTTCAATGGGGAGTGGGTTCTTTTAACAAGAAATAAAAAAATAAAAAAATATGAAATGTATGTAATACAAAGATAGAAATTATTAAAAAATATTTTTTAAATTAGAATATATAGAGACAAGAAGATCAAGAAATACATAATATTTTGAGAAATAAAATGACTTTATGAGTCATAAAATAAATCCTGAAGAGGGCAACAGGCTTTGCGGAAACTTGTTGGTTGTTAATAAAAATTCAAATGGATCAAAAAACAAAGTCTTCTTATTTCTCAAAATAATAAATCAGTATGATCCACAAAGTTAATGCCTTCAATATTCAAAAAATAAAATAATACAATTTACCGATGTTATCAAAGTTACAGTCATCTTTCTAAAAGCTTTGTTGAAAAAATCACAACCTGCTGGGTACGGCCATATTAATACCTTGCGGCATTGAAAGGGTAAATGTTGATACTCCTTTGAGGAAAATTTGCGCCGACTTTCAGTTACGTCCATACTCCCGGAAAATTAAAACAGCACATAAAAATTAGAGATTAAAAACAGCACATAAAAATTAGAGAAAAGAATTAGATTAAAAATTTAGAGATGCGCTTCATGGATGCCATGACGGGTTTGGGACTGATCAAGGAACCTTTTGATTCCAGTATGAAGAAATAGAGACCTCCCAGTACGAGGAGTACATCACGGAGGACCAGTACGAAGAGGTCGAGGAGCAGGTGATAGGCATGCAGCAGCTGGAGGAGGAGGGCAGCGAGGTGGGCATGGATCCGCTCTGCGCCGTGTACACTTCACCCGGCCTGCACAACATCAGGTAACTGCCCCAGGAGACCGCTAAACTAACGATGAAACTCTACCTCCGTACAGTCCCATTAACCTTTTAACCGCGTTAACTTTGTTCCTGAGAGGGACGCCCGTGCGCGGTGGTATTTCACCGTTTTTTAAATGATTACTTTTCTCATGTATTTAGTTAAGAAACTATTTATTTTCCTTAACAAAAACGTTCAATGGGATTCATTGTGCCTTTTTGGTACTCTATAATACACATGTGTCACATTATTCTTGAAATATATCGTAATATAAACAAATAAGATCGTAACATAAATAAATCAAAGCACACATCGTGTGTCACTCTTACCCACTGGCGATGCGTAGCGTCGAGAGTGAGACAGATATAGGGCATGATTATGGCGCGGACTAATTACCGACCAAGAAAAATCAGGGATCTGTTCTTTTATTTATCCTTGTGATGTTACAAATTATTAGTCAGATATTTCAACAGATGTTACAAATTATTAGTCAGATATTTCGACAGGCCAAGGATTGACGTATTATTTTATCCAAAGTTCTACACCATGGAAAAATCCCTCCAAGTTACATGACGCATTCTATGGTCTCTGCCTACTGCTACAGTTAGTGGTATTGAATCTCAGTTTTCCTATCTTCAGGAGTTCCCACCAGCCGCAGGGCCTGCAGCTGGCTACGGGGCTGGTGACTCCGCAGCAGCAGCAGCACGAGGTGCGCGCCGGCACGGCCCCCGCGCGGCGCTGGGAGCAGAAGCAGGTGCAGATCAAGACCATGGAGGGCGAGTTCAGCGTCACCATGTGGGCCACGGGCGAGGACGACGGTAGGTCCATCCATCCACCTCCTGTCCCAGTCGTTGGGACTCACTGCCGGATCTTGACCCGGGCGGTGGACTTGATGACAGTTATTTATTACTTTGTATTATTTTGTATGAAAATGTGATTTTAAAACGGAAAAAACCTGAATATTCCTAAATGTTGTTTTTATTGACCATAATTAGAGTGTGGAAGAGGCGAAGAATGTTTGCAAAGACAGAGTGGTGTGGCGTTCTATTCTCAATTCTATTTATCCTGACAGTACAGTTTTTGAATCTTTGGAAGGCCATGTATGGTAGTTCCAGCTGAATGGGAAATAAATTCTAACTGAAAGCAACAGATGTGCCCTGCATAGTGGTCTTCAATCTGCGGGACGTAAAAATAATGATTTTTTTAAAGAAGAAAAGCAAACAATTAACAATGTTATATAGGTTTGCCATATCATGACAAAATACATTGAAATATATCGTATTAATAAAAAAATTGTCCTTCGTATACGAAAAATAATGCTGAGGCAATACAATGAGTATTTCAAACATTCGTTTTAAAAATTGGATTTGCTCTTTTTGGGAGAATTCAGATTTTTATCAACATCTAAACAATGATGAAAATTTTATTGATTTCAGTATACTTTTTCACCTATATTCAGATAAAACATCATATGCCAATTACTCGATTCTGCGGAGAAGCGGCGGGATGGTTAGTTAGTTTTTAAATTATCTTAAAGACACTTTCATTGGGCGCTCCATCAGTCCATGAAATACGCAGCATTCTCCCGTATAGCCACATTTCAAATGTCTCCATTTTATTAATCCTGGACATTTTGTGAGTGAAAAGAATGGTAAAACATATTCATGAGGTGAATGTAGTTAGAAGTAGGAGCAAAGAATGTCGGTTTATATTAAAAATCTGCAATTTTTCAGACGAAGGATCAAATCCTGAACCAGACCCCGACTACACGGAATACATGACCGGGAAAAAAATCCCAGCTGACGGCATTCCAGGTATGTATTAAATATATTTTTTTTCTGTAATAAAAATTAAAAATTAAAAATTGATAGTCCACATAAAGTGCGCTTCAAGCTTTTTAAAATAAAGTCTTGTGATGAAAAAAGGATTCATAATACATATAGTAAAACCTTATATAACAGACTAATAACCTATGTGTATAATGATATATCGTAGTCATACAGGAAAAAGTGACCAAGTGCATTGTTTTACAAAAACGTTATCATTGACTATTTGATACCTTACTAGCTTAATATTGCCCTAAAAAAATTCCCAAATGATTTTAATCTTGGAAGTATAATATGACTTGTTAAAAATGACTAACTGCATTGATGTTTATTTTGTTGTCAAGCAAAGGTGACTTAAATGGCCCTCCTGAGCATTTTACGTTTTGGTAGTTGGTCACTTTCTCCTGTACGACTTACATATACCTGAATAAATTGACATCTCAACACAGATGAAGAAGAATATGGAAGTTCGGGCATCTATGATCAGATGAGAGAAGCTTTTTACTAAGCAGAAACTCTTTCATTTGTATGTGTGGTCCGAATCCTGGATTATATTCACACACTCGAGAAATGCTAGAAAATACCCTTTTTAGATTTTTGAACAACTATTTGGACACATTCAAAATGTTATAAATAAATAAATATTAAAGTGCCTTTGTAGTCGTACGGAGAAAGTGACCAACTAACAAAAGGTAAAATGTTCAGGAGGGCCATTTAAGCCACTTTTGCTTGGCAACAAAATAAACATCAATGCAGTTAGTCATTTTTAACCGGATCCACGCGGCTCGCATAACCGTTTGTGTTTTTACAAGACATGCCCCATACGCGGCTGACATAAGCGTTTGTGTTTTCACTTTGCTCCAAGTTTCGAACCTCAGTTCAACTTGGAGGGATTTTTTCATGGTGTGGAACTTTGGATAAAATAATACGTCAATCCTCGGCCTTATGACATCTGTTGAAATATCTGACTAATAATTTGTAACATCACAAGGATAAATAAAACAACAGATCCCTGATTTTTCTTGCGGTCGGTAATTAGTCCGCGCCATAATCATGCCCTATATCTGTCTCACTCTCGACGCTACGCATCGCCAGTGGGTAAGAGTGACACACGATGCGTGCTTTGATTTATTTATGTTACGATCTAATTTGTTTATATTACGATATATTTCAAGAATAATGTGACACACGTGTATTATAGAGTACCAAAAAGGCACAATGAATCCCATTGAACGTTTTTGTTTAGGAAAATAAATCGTTTCTTAACTAAATACATGATAAAAGTAATCATTTAAAAAACGGCAAAATACCGCCGCGCACGGGCGTCTCTTAGGAACAAAGTTAACGCGTTTAAAAGGTTAACAAGTGAATATATTATACTTCCAAGTTTAAAATACTTGGGGATTTTTTCAGGGCAATATTAAGCTAGTAAGATATCAAATAGTCAATGATCACGTTTTTGTTTAAAATGCTCTTTCGAACCCTTATCCGCACCCCAATGGTGCATAGGGCACTGCATCATATAAACGCAGTGTTATCTTAATCGTTCATACACGAAGGAAAGGTGATCAGCCCACCCTCCACACCAGTCCAGGGTAATGTTCAATAAAATATTAAAATGAAAATATCACTTATATTTATTAGACCCCCCTCTGGGAGTCGAACCCGGGACCTCCAGAACGGTAGCCAAGTGTGCTGACCATTACACTACGGAGGCGGACAAATGCATTCGGTCACTTTCTCCTGTATGACTGCGATATGTAATTGAATATGCGTAAGACAATATATTCCCGTTCTACAGGTTTGGATCTGTCGGACCCCAAGCAGCTGGCAGAGTTCGCGAGGCCCGGCCACAGAGTGAGGGTCAAGAAACAGCCGCAAGACAGTCTGGACCGGACAATAGGTCAGTTGCTTCAACGCATCACGCCAAGTATTCACGCACAGGAATCAAACCAAAACCTCCTACTCCGGGTTCGAACCCTGCAGCCAGTCACCTGTACTAGAGATAATCGATTCATTGTCTCGCAAAAGATTTTTATTATTTTGATTTTATTTTAAATTAACCCTTTTCCGTGAGTACAATATTTTATTTCCAACTTTCCCTGGGGAGTGGGTTCTTTTTCAACGAAAACTATGTATTACGAAGATAGAAATTATGTAAATTGAAAATAGGGCAGTAATAAAATCCGCAGGGGTAGGCAGAGAGAATAGAGCGCCACACCACTCTGTCCTTGCAAACATTCTTCGCCTCTTCCACGTTCATGCATCTCCTCATACATACCCGCCGATTGTTACGACTCCTAACCTGACCACTTTCAAGTATTTGGCATACCTGATTGTACCATGTTTTTATCGGTCTTCCTCTGCTTCTTTTCCCGCTAACATTCGCCTCATAAATTTGTTTTACCGTTCTTTCCTCACTCATTCGTTCATCAAAAATCGTCAATTTTCAGTTGTGCATGTTTTCGGAATGGCCAGAAAATGTACTATATCCCAGCAAAAGAGGCATATTATCAACTTAATATTTACCCGCTACAGGGCAGAAAGTGTTATTTTTGCATTTTGAAGAAAAAGTATTGTTGAACTATTTTTTTAAATATACTTAATATTTTTCAAATGGAGAAAAAAACCTTCAGGATTCACCTAAAAAGATCTGTTGCACAGTAAAAAGTTCAATAAGAGGCTTGATATTCATTTTTAATACATTGTATTATATTTTTAAACTTTAAAAACGTTCTCCTGAAAAATCAAGTTTTTTGATTTTTGACGTTCTTGAAAGGAGTGAGCGATATGTGTACCAACATAACAAAAAAAAATCGATAATCGAATGTACACAGCCCGCGAAAATTCAACATTCACCTTTTCTTTTGAACAGACCTCGTATGTTAATTTTATGTAAAGATCACAGACAATTTAATCTCATTTTTCTTGTATACATGATCGCTAGCTTTCTACTTTTTACTTTTTCATCCTTTATATTTTTTAAAGTTTATAATTTTATTTAAAAAAAAAATATATATATGTTTTCTGAGAGTCGAAGTATTTTGTGTATTTTATATTAACGCTATTATTCTGGTTCTACTTATAAAACCTATACACTTTAATAATAATAATAATAAACCCTTATCCGCATCCCAATGATGCATAGGGCACTGCGTAATACAAACACAGTGTTATCTTGATCGTTTACACATAAGGGAAAGGTGATCAGCCCTCAGCATTAGGTACCAGTCCAGGGTAATATTGAATAAATAGTGCAGTGAAAAAATCACTTATATTTATTTTACCCCCCCCCCCCTGGGAATCGAACCCGGAACCTCCAGAACGGTAGCCGAGCGTGCTGACCATTACACTACGGAGATGGACACTTTACTATGACTAAATTTTTTGTATACCCACACACAGGCCATGCCTTTGTGGGATCTTTTTTTGTATTCATATTTATATTTTATTAATATTTTTGTATTTGTATTTATGTTATGTAATGCAAAAGAATTTAAAATAAAGAAGAAAAAAAAATTGTTGATGAAAATGTAAAAGTTCAACACACATCCTGATAGGGATTTTGAGTGTATTGAGTGCAGTATCAAGCATGTCCGCCTCCGTAGTGTGATGGTCAGCACGCTCGGCTACCGTTCTGGAGGTTCCGGGTTCGATTCCCAAGGGGGGTAAAATAAATATAAGTGATTTTTTCACTGTAATATTTATTCAATATTACCATGGACTGGTACCTGAAGCGGAGGGCTGATCACCCTTCCTTCATGTGTAAACGATAAGATAACACTGCGTTTATATGACAGTGCCCTATGCACCATTGGGGTGCGGATAAGGGTTTTTTATTATTATGAGTGCAGTATCCAATCCCGCGAGTGTGGAGGTATGGAGGTATGTCCCTCTTCCTGTACTAAACTGTATGTTGTTGTGTTGCCGGGCGTGTGGGTGTGGCAGCCTGTCCGCACAAAGGGTGCTCCAAGATGTTCCGGGACAACAGCGCCATGCGCAAGCACCTGCACACGCACGGGCCCCGCGTGCACGTCTGCGCCGAGTGCGGTGAGTCCCCTACCTAACTACCTCTTCATCTTATTCTCTTGAAATCTGAAAATGATGACAACATTTTCAAATGATTATAGCACCGTGTTAAACGGGTAATTTTATCCAAAACATTGTGTGCGCAGAGTGCGGTGAGTCACCTACGTAACTACCTCTTCTTCTTCTACTCATGTGATACTCCCAAACACGGGGTCATCGGGAAATGATGACAACATTTTCAAATAATTATAGCACCGTGTTAACACGGTATTCACGCACAGGAAAAAAAAACAAAATTACCCGTTTAAACGGGTAATTTCGTTTTTTTTTTTCTGCAGAGTGACAAACGGTGTACACATCGATTTAAAAAAACCTTTTTCCACACATTAAAGATCAAAACCATTGAATTACCTCTAATAGTTTTTTTTTTTATTTAATCATTTTAAATGTTGGCATTGTTTTTCGATTTAGTTATTTTTATTTAAATTTAATATAAAATTATAAAAATAATACAGAAAATTAAAAAATATTTTGCTCTTAGAGAAAAATTATAATTTTGGACAGTAAGTTTATACCGCGATAATCGTATAATGTGTAATCGTCTGCCTCCGTGGTGTAATGGTTAGCGTGTTTAGCTACCGTGCCAGAGGTCCCGGGTTCGATTCTCGGGGGGGTGAAAATAAATATTAGTCATTTCACACTCGAATATTTATTTGATATTACCCTGGACTGGTTACTGAAGAGCAGAAGTGATCACCTTGCCTTTGTGTAACTAATGAACAAGATAACACTGCGTCAATATGACGCAGTGCCCTATGCACCATTGGGTGCGGATAAGGGTTAGAGGAAGAAGAAGAATCGTATAACAAGGTCAGATTTGGCATTGTTTTTCGATTTTGTGATTTTTATTTAAATTTAATATAAAATTATTAAAAAAAATACAGAAAATTAAAAAAATATTTTGTTCTTAGAGAAAAATCATAACTTTGGACAGTTTGTTTATACCGCGGTAATCGTACAACACGGTCAGATACGCCACCCACAAATCCACGTTATGACGCGCCAATTAACTCTGTTTCCAGGCAAAGCGTTTGTGGAGTCTTCCAAGCTGAAGCGCCATCAACTGGTCCACACCGGAGAGAAGCCCTTCCAGTGCACCTTCGAGGGCTGCGGGAAGAGATTCTCACTCGACTTTAACTTGAGGTGACAACCGCTCCTTACCAAGCCCACTCGCTCACTCCGCTAAAGGAGCGGAAGGATTGCGGAAGGCCGCCCCCACAAACCAACATATCGCTCACTCCTTTCAAGAACTTCATTAGTCAAAAATTGTCGATTTTCAGTTGTGTATGTTTTCCGAATGCCTAGAAAATTTACTATATCCCAGCAAAAGCAGCATATTTTAAATTTAATATTTACCCGCTACAGGGCATAAAGTGTTGTTTTTGCATTTTGAAGAAAAGGTGTTATTTATTAAATTATTTTTTTTGAATATACTAATTATTTTTCCAATGGAGAAAAAACCTTCAGGTTTTACCTAAAAAGATCTGTTGCACAGTAAAAAGTTCAATAAGTGGCCTGATACTTATTTTTTAATACATTTCATTATATTCTTAAACTTAAAAAATGATCTGAAAAATCTAGTTTTTTGATGTATGACATTGTTGAAAGGAATGAGCGATATGTTTGTGCTGGGCGCAGAGTGAGCTCTGGTATTGACGTACTCTATGTTGCAGGACCCACGTGCGCATCCACACAGGGGACCGGCCGTACGTGTGTCCCTTCGACGGTTGCAACAAGAAGTTTGCGCAGAGCACCAACCTCAAGTCACACATCCTGACGCACGCCAAAGCCAAGTGAGTTACAGCTCCGAGGATCCGCTAGCTGTCCCAGATCTGATGCAGAGCTATCCAGAAGCTTTCTGACAGAACCTCTCTTGCAAAGCAATTTTATCTTATGAACTGCATACCTTCTTTTGCACATTCTGTTTCCAATTTAAATCTGTCTTTTGAAAAAATTGGACATGCCCACACTAAATGGGGTCAGTCAGTAGTTAGTTAAAAATCAAATTACAAAGTTATAGTAGAGTGTTTGTTTTTGTGTGTGATTCCAGATCCCGGGGCAGCAGCAGTATGAGCCGGATGAGCAGCTTCGACAGCCGCGGCACGGCCCAGTTTGTGCAGCTGGAGTCCCCCGAGGACAGCCCCCAGTTCATCGTGTACGCCGACTAGTCTCTCCCTCCGCCCGAACCCGCCCTGCGTCGCACCGCTGGCCGTCCCAGCCCAATCACCGATCCGACACTGCGGCGCTTCACAGTCAAGTAACCCAGCATACTGACTTTCTGATAAAAGTGCCCGCAATCACCGATCTGACACTGCGGCACTTCACAGTCAAGTAATCAAGCATACTTACTTAATGATACGAGTGCCCGCAATCACCGATCCGACACTGCGGCGCTTCACAGTCAAGGAATCCAGCATACTGACTTTCTGATACGAGTGCCCGCAATCACCGATCTGACACTGCGGAATTCCACAGTCAAGTAACAAAGTCAAGAGCGTAAAGGCTGATATTTACATTGTGATGATACTGACGTCAGTACTGGAGCAGAGAACTGACTTACTGCTGCAAGTGCCCGCAATCACCGATACGACACTGTGTTATTTCACAGTCAAGTAACCAAGCATAAAGGCGGTTTTACTGACAACTGGCTTACAACTTAAAACTGCCAGACAACAATGTGTTGAAAGAGTGCACGGATATTTTTGAAAAATATATATTTATCTAAAAATAAACGATCTTGAATAAGGACGTGGATAATTGATACTGTGGATAAACAACAGCGTTGGACACTCTGTAATGCTGATTCAGCGACTTAACAACCACTGATTTTGGTGTTTATATGATGTCAGTATCGCTGGCGTGAATGGCGGGAGGAGTGGACTGACTTTGAATAAAAACACCGGAAATATCAAAGTCAGTGCTGTACTGACGTGAAATCAATTTATGCAATAGCAGTAATTCCGATTCGGCACTGACTCGCCTTGTGCCTGAAGTCAGCTACAGCCACTATGTGAATCTGGCCCTGCTTTTCTGCGGAGTGACGGATAGTTTTAAATGAAAAACAGCATTGGTGCGTACATGTAGTGGAAGTGAAGTGAACGAGGTGACATTACTCGGGGAATAAGACTATAATAATAATAATTATATACATATATATATTATATACAAGAGTTCATCTCTCCGCACTGCTGTTAGAAGCTGTGTGGTCTTATGGACGATGATAATGAACCGAATACGGTAACACACTTACTCATCTGTGGTTTTCGACCCAACATTAATTATTGCTCATTTTACGCTCCGAGTGAAAGATGAATCTGAACAGGTTTAAAAAATACATCTTTAATTTTTTTTTTTTTTTCCAGTGACCATAATGATAGAAATACACAGAACTCCTCATTCACGCGTTAGATACATACAGGGCTTTTTTCCATATAACGCGTTGGAACGGCGTTCTGGCATATTTTATCACGGATTATTTTTTATTTTCCAATGAATTGACGAAATAATGTTTACGCTAACGTAATTATAATTTTATATGTATATAATTTGTCAAAATGATGGAAAAAAGTTACTTTAACCCTTACTGGTCCAATGTGGAATCTCATTCAGCATGGATTTTTTGCTCCTAGGTCCCATGTCAGATGTTATTCGACATTTTTTTCATCATTAGTATTATTTATTTAAATTCCAAGCTTACATTTTTGTCACTCGTATCTATTACAACAGTATGTGGAGCAGATGACAAAAGATTTTTTTCCTATTGGAATGTTAACTGTCTACCTAGATTTTTTTTTTTAATTTTAGTGGACCGGAAAGGGTTAAATTTTATTTAAGTTATATTTGAATATAATTTGTTTTAGTAAATATATTGATCAAAGTCGAAACGTAGTGTTTGAATTCGCTAGAGACATCCATGGTCAGATAAGAGAAGATAGTAAAACGCTTCTTTAATCTCACCATAGATGTTTCTAGTGAATTCAAACGCTATTATTTTTTGACATGTCATCAAAGATGAAGAAAAATATAGAAGTCTGGGCATTTACGGGGCTGACGACCGTCATAGGCTGGTTTAAGTGATCACTTTACACACGTGTAACATTCACTAATTCTACACAATATTGACAACCACACTACTCAAATTCTTGGAAGTTCTATATATAATATATATATGAATCAATTTTGAAACATTGTTCTTGAATCACTAGAACATCACTAGAGACATCTAGTGAAGATGAAAAGAAGCTTTTTATTGAGCAGCATTTAACTCTTTTATTAATATGTGAGGTCCGAATCCTGGATTATAATCACGCACATCGCTCACTCCTTTCAAGAACGTCATAAATAAAAAAACTTGATTTTTCAGAAGAACGTTTAAAAATATAATACAATGTATTACAAATAAATATCAAGCCACTTATTGAACTTTTTACTGTGCAACAGATCTTTTTAGGTAAAACCTGAAGGTTTTTTCTCCATTTGAAAAATATTAGATATTTTAAAAAATAATTAAACAATACATTTTCTTCAAAATGCAAAAACAACACTTTCTGCCCTGTAGCGGGTAAATATTAAGTTAAATATATGCCGCTTTTGCTGGGATATATATAGTACATTTTCTAGGCATTCCGAAAACATGCCCAACAGAAAATTTAAAAAGGAGTGAGCGACATGAGAACGCCAGAAAATATCATTTTTATTTTTATAATTTTTAACTAAAAAAAAAATCAAATACTGTTTTAACTTTGATCAATATATTTAAGTTCCAAAAATTTGAGTAGTGTGGTTGTCAATCATGGGTAGAATTGGTGAATATTCCACATTTAATGGCATTGTATTATTTAAAAATCATGTATTAAAAGGAGTTTAGTGTATTTAATTCTATTTCAGTCACACTTTGATTTATTTTGTAAATTCTCTGTTCAGAGTTGAAAATCAACTCAGTTAACCCTTTGGCGCGCGATGTTCCAATTTTGGTTATTAGTCTAATCTTCTACGGAAAATATATAATTTATAGCAGGTATTTTTTTTCGTACGCTAAAGGGTTAATAAAAAAAACAAAAAAACAAACTCATTTGCCATGAAGTTATATACGAGGGGTGTAAAAACAAAAGCAGATGTTCCATTTTATCCCACGCTGACGGGACTGAAAAAATGTAAAACCTATTGCTGCGGTAGTCTTTGCAACAAAACCCACACTATTTCTATATCAAACACTTTACCACTTTTTTTTTACTTATTGTATTGTGATAAGAGTCCGCCTCCGAGGTGTAATGGTCACCGTGTTTAGCTACCGTGCCGGAGGTCCCGGGTTCGATTCCCAGGGGGGGGTCAAATAAATAAAAGTGATTTTTTCACTCTAATATTTATTCAATATTACCCTGGACTGGTACCTGAAGCGGAGGGCTGATCACCTTTCCTTCATGTGTTAACGATCAAGATAACACTGCGTTTATATGCAGTGCCCTATGCACCATTGGGGTGCGGAAAAGGGGTTGAATGAATGTAAAAACAAAAGCAGATGTCGCTCACTCCTTTCAAGAACGTCAAAAATCAAAAAATGTGATTTTTCAGGAGAACATTTTTAAAGTTCAAAAATGTAATACAATTTATTAAAAATAAATATCAAGCCACTCATTGAACTTTTTACTGTGCAACAGATCTTTTTAGGTAAAACCTTAAGGATTTTTCTCCATTTGAAAAATATTAAGTATTATTTAAAAAAAAATAATAAAACAATACCTTTTCTTCAAAATTAAAAAAACGACACTTTTTGTCCTGTAGCGGGTAAATATTAAGATAAAAATATGCCGCTTTTGCTGGGATATAGTACATTTTCTGGGCATTCCGAAAACATGCACAACTGAAAATTGACAATTTTTGATTTATGACGTTCTTGAAAGGAGTGAGCGATGTGTCCATTTTATCCATGTATATTGCCCACTCTGACAGGACCAAAACAATGTAAAACCCATGGATAGCCACCATAGGGTAATGTTTGCAACAAAACCCACACTATTTCTATTTCAAATACTTTACCATTTTTTTTTACTCATTCTTATTGTGATAAAAAGGCGAATTTATGAATTTATTATGTTTATGAATTTTTTTTTAATTTTTTCGTCATTTTTTGGGGCATCTTCATATCTGTTTTTACACTCCGGAAGCAATAAGGATGTGAAGTGATGAAGTGATAAGTTGGGATAGAAAGAATAATTATTAAAAGTCCACTATCTTATGTAAAAATTAAATTAAAGTAGTCTTAAGGAATTGTATTTTTAAACAAAAATAATTTTTCACAATAAAATTATATAAACCTTTAAAAAAATTAATACTTTTTATTTATTACATCAAGATTATGTTTGAGGCTGAACAAGGAATAATTCCTCAGAAAAATGCGTGGAAAATCATTGTATGACAGAATTAAAACCGAAGAAGAAATGTAAGGTAAGAAATGTAAATGTAAAGAAATGTAAATAAGAAAGAAATGCAAGGCATAATTGAAAAGATTAGGAATGGTTCTTTACGGTGGTACGGACATGTGGAGCGAATGGATAACGAGAGAATGACTAAGAAAATGTATGTGGCGAATGTGAGAGGGAAAACAGAACGAGGAAGACCAAAAAAGACTTGGCGATCAGATCAATCAGAACCTAAAATCTGGCGGTGTCAAAAGTCTGCGTAATCGGAGGGCATGTATGACTAGATGTATGGATGTGAAGGAGGCGAGGAGTGTATGTCAGAACAAGAAGAGTGTGGCGTTCCATCCTCTCTGCCTACCCCTGCAGAAAGTGGCATGATGGTTAGTTAGTTTCCAATTTGTTTTGTAAAACGTCCAACTTGATTTTTTATAGTGTCCAATATGTTTTTTAAAACATCCAGTTTGATTTGTCAATCATTCTTTTGGTTTCTTAAATGTCCAATTTTGTTTTATAATGTCAAATTTACCTATATAACTAACTAACCATCACGCCGCTTCTCCGCAGGGGTAGATGAGAATAGAACGCCACACCACTCTGTCTTTGCAAACATTCTTCGCCTCTTCCACGTTCATGCATCTCCTCATATGTACCCGCTGATTATTACGACTCCTAACCTGACCACTTTCAAGTAAATACTTGAAAATACTTGCCAAATGGCAAACCTGATCGTGCCATATTTTTCTCGGTCTTCCTCTGCTCCTTTTTCTAATTACATTCGCCTCATAAATTTGTTTTGCCATTCTTTTTTACAGTTTTGTTTTTTAAATGTCCAATTTGGTTTTTCAAATGGCGAATTTGCTTTTTTAAATGTCCAATTTGTTTTGTGAGGTGTCCAGTTCTTTTTTCCAATTTTGTTCAATTTGTTTTTTTTAAATGTCCAATTTGGTTTTTTAAATGTCCAATTCTGTTTGTAAGGTGTTGAACTTGAAACGTCTAATTTCGTTTGCAAACGTCCAGTATGAAATGATGCTCCTCCCGCAGCTGAAAACTAAAGACGGTTGCAAAATAAAAACAAAAACACTTGAAAAATATAAATTTTATATTTAATTTACAATTTTCCTCCTAAAACGATATAATTTTTGAGATTATTCTCATAGACTAAAATACATTCAATAAAAAAAAAACTTAACTTATTTTCTATGTTACATAGATACACATAAGAGGAATATTATTATCAATAACTAAAAAAGATATTAATTTTATTATACAGTCTTAAAAATATACTATAAAAAAATTGTTCATGAATTTATGTTCAGTATACATACTTCTGAACCGAGATGTTTTGAACCGCCCCCATCTTTGCGTTGTTATTCAAAAAATGGGTAAAAATCCTCAGATTGTTTTTCATAAGATCTCTGAATGACAATACTTATTTTTTATACAATGTACCAGATATTTTTTTAAAACAATAAACCCATTTATGACCAATATTGATTTAAAAAAACCTTCTTTGCAAGTCATTTTTCTCAACATAAGACATGCCCGATTGTAATATTATTCTTCTAACCCTTGTCCGCACCCCAATGGTGCATAGGGCACTGCATCGTATAGAAGCAGTGTAATATTGATTGTTAAATACATGAAGGAAAGGTGGTCAGCCTTCCGCTTCAGGTACCACCAGTCCAGGGTCATATTAAATTATTATTGTACTGATAAATCACTAATATTTATTTTGATCCTCTTGGGAATCGAACCCGGGACCTCCAGCATTGGTGGCCTAGCGCGCTAACCTCTACACTATGGAGGCGGACAATATTGAATATTTTTACAAATATATTTTGTATTGAATGCTATGCAGTGTCAGCTTGCTAATGGGAATGCGCTAAGTTCCTGATTGGCCCTCACTAGATTATCCCTCCTGTTCCCAACACGGATTCAAATAAAAACATATTTAATTAGCTAGAAGAAACAAAAATCCACTAAATGATCTATAAACCTTGTACATAATAAGCAAGGTAAGTAATAAATGCTATAACCATCTAAAAAAATATATATATATATACATATATGGGAACGCCCTGCAATCTTAACAATTTCGCGGGTCTGATGACGGCAAGATGCTGATGCTAATTTTGAAAAATTCCTGAAGCCGTGAAAGCTTGCAGCATAGCCGTCAACTGGGCTGAACAAGTCATCCAGAATACTGAGGAATCCATGGTTTTTCAACAAAATACGTTATTTAGTCCTTGAACACCAGTTAGGTTCGTTGGTTCAAAAGGAAACATCTCCCAATTTCTTTAAATCATATTGTGACACGTGTTTTGATCATTCCGCATCACATTCAAACACATCCGGTGTTTGAAAATGATGCGAAAAGCATTGAAACACGTGTTGTCACAATACGGCTGTCCAAATTTAAAACACAGTAAGGGACATTTTTTTTGTAGTACGTTTTTTTTGCATTTATGGATTAAGTAGACTCTACTTAGTCCAAAAATGCAAAAAAAAACCTACTACAAAAAAAATGTCCCTTACTGTGTTTTAAATTTGGACAGCCGAATAGATGATAAGAAACAGTGGTATTTACTAAATAAAAGTTAAATTAAAAATGGGTAGATTTTACCACAAAGTGACTGCCGAATCCATTGAAGAAAATATATAAATTTTTCAAGCTAAAATTAAAATGTTAAATTTTTAAAATTATTCAATCAGTACCTAATTTTTTTTTTAAATAAAGAGCATTCTCATAAACCAACATTCCTTTTTTTCTCTCAATTTTCTCAAAACAGTTATCCGAACCACTGCACGATTTACATTCGGATTAGCTAGCTAGCATAGCTATAAATGAATATAATCTGGACATATTCCGCAAACAAGATAGCCAGGATTTTTTTATGAAAAAAGTATACCCGCAAGTACAGAAATGTTAGTGATACGTCAAATTGTTCCTACTTGCCTCAAGCATACGCCGCATTAAGTATTTCAACAAATACTAAACGCAACATATGCTTTAGGCAAGTAGAAACAATTTGACGTATCACTAAAGTGACCATACGTCCCGTTTTGAACGGGACCGTCCCGTTTTTACATAGCCTGTCCCAATATAAAACAACTTTTTTTTTTTCATTTTTATAAAATTTATTCCTCTTATTTTCTTTATCAATTCCTTTCTTTTTAATAATACATAAAAACTATGAAAAAATACGTATTTTCTTGAATATCCATACTATAAGGTTAAAATTGGTAAATGTCCCGTTTTGGGGACAAAAATCAATGGTCAGTTTACGTATCACTAACATTTCTGTACTCGCGAGTATACTTTTTTTGTACCTGATTATACAAAGTATGGCTTGTTGAATTAGGGCAAAATATAGTGAATATATATCTATTGTGACACATACGTTTGTATGAGTAGGGCGGTTAATTGCAGACTTTATACAGTAGAATCGTGATATAACAAAATTCAAGGGACCAAAAAATATTCATTCGTAATAACGAATTCCCACATATAACGAAATTTAAAAAAAATCATACTAGGTATGTATATGTTTAAACAAAGGAGGAAGGGGGCCATAGGGAACTGAATACCTACATATTTTCACTAGTTTTCTTATTAACCTTACGTTAGTAAAAGTGCCACGTGAAATGATGATACTCGTATGATTTCGTTATATAAATGCGTTTTTGTATGAAAAATTAGTTTAAGGGAATAATTTTTTTGTTTTTTTTTATATACGTCATTTTTCGCCATATCGTGATTCGTTATATCGCGATTCTACTGACCAATGTCCATAAACACAAGTGCTTCTACATATACTAACATCACTTACAAGTGAATATTCACATTCAAAGTAATATTATTTAACGCTTTGAAAGTACATACAAGGTTACACATACAAAAATAAAAAGAATAACTAGCTATTTATTATTTAAATACGAAAATACTCGTAAAACAATTGTATAAACCACTTTTTTAATTTTTAATGTAAACACGACTAGTTTTGAGAACTACGGATGTTCTCATCGGCTGGTGAAAATATAAACAATTTGTATTTCATTTATTGTTTCGGCATTAACTTTGTGATAAGACATGTTACAATGATTAAAGAAAACACTTGGTTTTTTACCACTTGAGTTTTATTAAAGACTACATGTTTCAGAAGTTAAACTTCCATCATTCAGGTCTGTATAATAAACATGTAGTCTTTAATAAACTGTATAATAAACATGTAGTCTTTAATAAACTCAAGTGGTAAAAAACAAGTGTTTTCTTTAATGTTTTGAATATTGAAAGCATTAACTTTGTGGATCATCTTGATATATTATTTCGAGAAATAAAAATACTTTGTGTTCTGATCCACTCACATTTTTATTTAACCAACTAGTTTCGGCAACAACCTGTTGCCCTCTTCAGGGTTACATTTATTACTTTTTTTCTTTAATCATTATAAACAATTTGTATTTTCATGTTTCGGTGAAAACGTCTGCAGTTTTCGAAACTAGTCGTGTTTACATTACTAAACTCAAAAGGGTGATGTTATACAAGCGCTTTATTATTTATTCAAATTATAATGTTATTTTACAAAGTTAATGCCAAATCAAAAACTAAAGTGTCATATTTATATGTATTATTATTATTTAATGTAAATTTGCTCCGATAATTCATCTTCATAATGATACAAAATAAAAAGAAAATCACAAGACTATCGGTTGCATTCTTATTGAAATCTGTAGGGAACTAAGGGAGATATGAAGGTTTAAACTTTACATATTTTAATAAAACGAAAAACGTGCGTTCGCATACGTCATCAAATTTCCCTCATCGAACGTTTTATGACGTCATATGGTTTATAGAGCTGTAATAGTAGTAGTGTGGATTGTTTTTTTCCACTACACTACCATTTGTGTTATACAAATATAAGGGGAGGGGGGACCATAGACATCAACAAACAGAGCCGCCAATAATTTAGCAAATTTACCAATATTAAAATAAGTCCATCGTTTCTGTGACGTCATTCATTACTAACTTACGAAAACAACGTGTTTACGAAGGCGAATTTTAGACTAGAAAATGATGAATGAAAATATTGATTATATCGGCTGTTATAAACACTTCACGAGTGTCATACAATCCTTTATAGGTTGAGTATGTTAAATTAGATATCCCTCCCGTCTGACAATGATCTATTATATATATCAGTACTTCCGTACTGAATTGAATCGTGGACCCAAACAAAAAATAAAATAAAACAAGTGGCCTGTGTTTACATTAATATGCAAAAATGTAGTACATAATACATAAAAAAAATGAAAAATATAAAAATAAAAATTAACAAAAAAATAATATAAAATAAGTAGCTTGGGTATGTAAAAAGATGGTACATACATAATATCCACAAAAATGTAAAAAGATAGTACATAATATCCAAAAATTATAGAAAAAATTTAAATAAACAAAAAAATTAAATTAAATAAGTGGCCTGGGTTTACAATAATATGTAAAAAGATATAGCCAAAAATTAAAATAACTTGAAACAATAACTTAAAAACGTAAATATTTTTTTTCAATATATTGTACAATATAATTTTTTAAAGCCAAAACGAAAAAATTTATGTATATTTTTTATTTTTTCAAAATAAAAAAATTTTTTTTTGACCCTTATCCCCACCTCAATGGTGCATAGGGCACTACATCAGAAAAACGCAGTGTTTTTTTATCGTTATCACATGAGGCAAAGGTGATCAGCCCTCCGCTTCAGGTACCAGTCCAGGGTAATATTGAATAAATATTAGAGTGAAAAAATCATGTATTTGACCCCCCCCTGGGAATCGAACCCGGGACCTCCAGAATGGTAGCCTAGCGTGCTGACCATTACACTACGGAGGCTGACAAAATTGCATGTAATAGACTAAGATTTTTTTTAAAATTGGATAAACAAAAATTCAGGTTTTCAGGTTTCCTTTTCAGTTTTTGAAAAAACGATGCTTCATGTTTAATATAATTATGTTCTTCAAAATTGAGACTTTTTGATGTAAGAACAATTATTTATTATGCTGGTATTATTTTTTGATGACCCTGTACATTGTGAAATCATACTTCAAGTCATTTTCAAATGCAGATAATCCATTTTCAGGTTAGTTGTCTCTAGTCGCGTCGCGCTGCCAACACGTGAGCTTTACTTAGCACATAGGTACATATCGCTTACTCCTTTCAAGAACGTCATAAATCAAAAAACGTGATATTTCAGGAGAACGTTTTTAGAGTTTAAAAATATAACACAATGCAATAAAAATAAATATCAAGCCACTTATGTAACTTTTTACTGTGCAACAAATCTTTTTATGTACAATCTGAAGGTTTTTTCTCCATTTGAAAAATATTTAGTATATTAAAAAAAAAAAATTAAACAATACCTTTTCTTCAAAATGCAAAAACAACACTTTCTGCCCTGTAGCGGGTAAATATTAACTAAAAATATGCCTCTTTTGCTGGGATATAGTACATTTTCTGGGCATTCCGAAAACATGCAAAACTGAAAAAATGACAATTTTTGATTTATGATGTTCTTGAAAGGAGTGAGCGATATGTGTCGCTTACTTTTAAAATCCGCCAGATCCAATTTTATAAGATTTTAAAATAAATACTCTATCGGAATGCCAATTGTCGGTTTTATTGTTTGAAATATTTACATACTTGAAAACCCTGCTAAAAAATATATGAAAAACAGCGTTGTATTTCAAATTCCGCTTTATTCGTGGAACTTGCCTTCTGACCCATATCGGCCAATCAGAGAGTGGAGATAGGTCAAAAATTAAGAAGACGTCATTATCGGTCTGTGTCTCGCGATTTTTTTTTTTAAATACTGAAAATTTTCTAAAAAAAGGGGAAAATTCTGTATTTCATAATGTTTTTTCTAAAGAAACATATCTTTTAAACATAAATGTTGCCCGGAGAACTTTGAATTTTTTGTAAAATCGACATACATGGATCTGGCCGATTTTGAAAGTAGGCGACAGATATACATAAGCGCATAAAGCTCACTTAAAAAAAATTTTATTTACATTTTTTAAATGTTTTGGATTCACCGGAAAATCAAATAAATGTTTTTTTTTTCATCCTAGGGAATCAGAAGTGTACGGCGTAATGTTTGGTTGGCCCCCCCTCCCTTGTTCCCCGAGCTCCCGCCTCACTGGCACTCCTGCAGTGCGATGAGGGATCTCCGGAAGAGCTCCTGCTGGGCCCGGGCGTGTTTGATCTCGAGTTCCGCCATTTCCACAAGGCTGAAACAACACGACACGGTAAAAAAAGGTTAAATAAAAAAAAAAATCACATTATTTTGTGTGTGTTTCAATTTCTATTTCAATTCAATTTCAATTTCAATTCAATTTCAATTTAAATTGAATTTGAATAATTTTAATATTTCAGGGTAATGCATAATTCCTTGTTTTTTTATATATTCTTCCTTGTTTAGATAAGTACTTTTCGCACCAGTAATATACTTTAAAAAATAGATAAAACATATTATTTTATCATAAAGCACATACAAAATGTAATTTATCATGTAAAAGTGGCTACGGCCGTTAACGGCCGTGGCCACTTTTTAACCTTTTAACCGCGTCAACTTTGTACCTGAGAGACGCTCGTACGCGGCGGTATTTCACCGTTTTTAAAATGATTACTTTTATCATGTATTTAGTTAAGAAACGATTTATTTTCCTAAACAAAAACTTTCAATGGGATTCATTGTGCCTTTTTAGTACTCTATAATACTCTTGTGTCACATTATTCTTGAAATATTTCGTAATATAAACAAATAAGATCGTAACATAAATAAATCAAAGCACGCATTGTGTGTCACTCTTACCCACTGGCGATGCGTAGCGTCGAGAGTGAGACAGATATAGGGCATGATAATGGCACGGACTAATTACCGACCGCAAGAAAAATCAGGGATCTGTTCTTTTATTTATCCTTGTAATGTTACAAATTATTAGTCAGATATTTCAACAGATTGACGTATTATTTTATCCAAAGTTCCACATCATGAAAAATTCCCTCCAAGTTGAACTGAGGTTCGAAACTTGGAGCAATGTAAGAACACATACGGTTATGTCAGCCGCGTATGGGACATGTTTTATGAAAACACATACGGTTATGCGAGCCGGGTGGATCCGGTTAAAAAACCTTCAGGTTTTACCTAAAAAGATCTGTTGCACAGTAAAAAGTTCAATAAGTGGCTTCATATTTATTTTTAATACAGTGCATTATATTCTTAAACTTTAAAAACGATCTTGTGTTAAATCAAGTTTTTTGATTTATGACGTTGTTGAAAGGAGTGAGCGAATTGTTCTTCAGAATTGTGACCAGAATTATAGATGTCAAGATGTATCCAAATTTATGATTATTAATCCCACCTCTTCCGGAAGGCCTGCACTCGCCTGGCGCGGAAGTCCAGCAGCTCCTCCCTGCCGCGGGCCGACATGGCTTCGAACCTGCCACACGCTCCGGTCTGGGCTTGCTCCGCCTGCAAAACAACAAGCACAATTAACTATTAATCCGGGATATTTGTTCCTGTATCTCACAGCTGCTTAGGTTCACAGAAATAGTATGAAAAATAAATTATTTATTGATTTGGCGTTTAATTTGTAGAACTCCATTTTAATTTATGTATTAATTTTAAATCAAACACAGATTTTTTGAGTCTACTAAGTTGTATTTTATTAACAAAAACACATAAAACATTTATATTGTGACGATTGTTTCGCCTTGTTAGGGCATTATCAAACGAATGACATTCGTCCGCCTCCATAGTGTAATGGTCAGCACGCTCGTATACCGTTCTGGAGGTCCCGGGTTCGATTCCCGAGGGGGGTAAAATAAATATAGGTGATTTTTTCACTGTCATATTTATTCAATATTACCCTGGACTGGTGGTACCTGAAGCGGAGGGCTTTCCTTAATGTGTAAGCGATCAAGATAACACTGCGTTTATATGACGCAGTGCCCTATGCACCATTGGGGTGCGGATAAGGGTTTTATTATTATTTATTATTTGTTAATAAAATACAACTTTGTAGACTCAAAAAATCTGTGTTTGATTTAAAATTAATACATAAATGAAATTGAAATATTTGTGTAAATAATAAAAACAAAAATATTTATCTTTATTTATTTTTTTAAGACTTTTAAAATTTAGTTTAAACTTATCCGAGAGTTCAAAGTCACCCCTACTAATTTTACTGTGCTGTATTCGTGAATAATTAATTACCTATGTAATACATACCTCTTGAACCTCCAAAGGCTTGCAAAGAAGATAAGTAAAAAAATATTATTCAAACATAAAATTTCCAGTGAAATCATTTGCTTACAGTACTCAATGGATTTCTGGTTATAACCCTAATGTATGGAAGTGAAGCATGAAGTTGGCAAAAGGAAATTGAAAGTAGACTGAATGCAGTCAAAATGCCATCTCTCAGTGCGGCAAGACCATGTATGGTAGATGTTGCAATGGTGACATAAGGAAAGGGTGCAAGGCTGAGATGAGCACTATCCAGCAAACTAAGGAAGGCGGCTTGGGATGGTTTGCGAAGGATGAGAGTAGACTGGATGCAGTCGGGATGCCATCTCTCAGTGCGGCAAGACCATGTATGGTAGATGTTCCAATGGTGACATAAGGAAAGGGTGCAAGGCTGAGATGAGCACTATCCAGCAAACTAAGGAAGGCGGCTTGGGATGGTTTGCGAAGGATGAGAGTAGACTGGATGCAGTCGGGATGCCATCTCTCAGTGCGGTAAGACCATGTATGGTAGATGTTCCAATGGTGACATAAGGAAAGAGTGCAAGGCTGAGATGAACACTATCCAGCAAACTAAGGAAGGCGGGTTGGGATGGTTTGGGAAGGATGAGAGTAGACTGGATGCAGTTGGGATGCCATCTCTCAGTGCGGCAAGACCATGTATGGTAGATGTTCCAATGGTGACATAAGGAAAGGGTGCAAGGCTGAGATGAGCACTATCCAGCAAACTAAGGAAGGCGGCTTGGGATGGTTTGGGAAGGATGAGAGTAGACTGGATGCAGTCGGGATGCCATCTCTCAGTGCGGCAAGACCATGTATGGTAGATGTTCCAATGGTGACATAAGGAAAGGGTGCAAGGCTGAGATGAGCACTATCCAGCAAACTAAGGAAGGCGGGTTGGGATGGTTTGGGAAGGATGAGAGTAGACTGGATGCAGTCGGGATGCCATCTCTCAGTGCGGCAAGACCATGTATGGTAGATGTTCCAATGGTGATATAAGGAAAGGGTGCAAGGCTGAGATGAGCACTATCCAGCAAACTAAGGAAGGCGGGTTGGGATGGTTTGGGAAGGATGAGAGTAGACTGGATGCAGTCGGGATGCCATCTCTCAGTGCGGCAAGACCATGTATGGTAGATGTTCCAATGGTGACATAAGGAAAGGGTGCAAGGCTGAGATGAGCACTATCCAGCAAACTAAGGAAGGCGGGTTGGGATGGTTTGGGAAGGATGAGAGTAGACTGGATGCAGTCGGGATGCCATCTCTCAGTGCGGCAAGACCATGTATGGTAGATGTTCCAATGGTGATATAAGGAAAGGGTGCAAGGCTGAGATGAGCACTATCCAGCAAACTAAGGAAGGCGGGTTGGGATGGTTTGGGAAGGATGAGAGTAGACTGGATGCAGTCGGGATGCCATCTCTCAGTGCGGCAAGACCATGTATGGTAGATGTTCCAATGGTGACATAAGGAAAGGGTGCAAGGCTGAGATGAGCACTATCCAGCAAACTAAGGAAGGCGGCTTGGGATGGTTTGGGAAGGATGAGAGTAGACTGGATGCAGTCGGGATGCCATCTCTCAGTGCGGCAAGACCATGTATGGTAGATGTTCCAATGGTGATATAAGGAAAGGGTGCAAGGCCGAGATGAGCACTATCCAGCAAACTAAGGAAGGCGGCTTGGGATGGTTTGGGAAGGATGAGAGTAGACTGGATGCAGTCGGGATGCCATCTCTCCGTGCGGCAAGACCATGTATGGTAGATGTTCCAATGGTGATATAAGGAAAGGGTGCAAGGCTGAGATGAGCACTATCCAGCAAACTGAGGAAGGCGGGTTGGGATGGTTTGGGAAGGATGAGAGTAGACTGGATGCAGTCGGGATGCCATCTCTCCGTGCGGCAAGACCATGTATGGTAGATGTTCCAATGGTGATATAAGGAAAGGGTGCAAGGCTGAGATGAGCACTATCCAGCAAACTGAGGAAGGCGGGTTGGGATGGTTTGGGAAGGATGAGAGTAGACTGGATGCAGTCGGGATGCCATCTCTCAGTGCGGCAAGACCATGTATGGTAGATGTTCCAATGGTGATATAAGGAAAGGGTGCAAGGCTGAAATGAGCACTATCCAGCAAACTAAGGAAGGCGGCTTGGGATGGTTTGGGAAGGATGAGAGTAGACTGGATGCAGTCGGGATGCCATCTCTCAGTGCGGCAAGACCATGTATGGTAGATGTTCCAATGGTGACATAAGGAAAGGGTGCAAGGCTGAGATGAGCACTATCCAGCAAACTAAGGAAGGCGGCTTGGGATGGTTTGCGAAGGATGAGAGTAGACTGGATGCAGTCGGGATGCCATCTCTCAGTGCGGCAAGACCATGTATGGTAGATGTTCCAATGGTGACATAAGGAAAGGGTGCAAGGCTGAGATGAGCACTATCCAGCAAACTAAGGAAGGCGGGTTGGGATGGTTTGGGAAGGATGAGAGTAGACTGGATGCAGTCGGGATGCCATCTCTCAGTGCGGCAAGACCATGTATGGTAGATGTTCCAATGGTGATATAAGGAAAGGGTGCAAGGCTGAGATGAGCACTATCCAGCAAACTAAGGAAGGCGGGTTGGGATGGTTTGGGAAGGATGAGAGTAGACTGGATGCAGTCGGGATGCCATCTCTCAGTGCGGCAAGACCATGTATGGTAGATGTTCCAATGGTGACATAAGGAAAGGGTGCAAGGCTGAGATGAGCACTATCCAGCAAACTAAGGAAGGCGGGTTGGGATGGTTTGGGAAGGATGAGAGTAGACTGGATGCAGTCGGGATGCCATCTCTCAGTGCGGCAAGACCATGTATGGTAGATGTTCCAATGGTGATATAAGGAAAGGGTGCAAGGCTGAGATGAGCACTATCCAGCAAACTAAGGAAGGCGGGTTGGGATGGTTTGGGAAGGATGAGAGTAGACTGGATGCAGTCGGGATGCCATCTCTCAGTGCGGCAAGACCATGTATGGTAGATGTTCCAATGGTGACATAAGGAAAGGGTGCAAGGCTGAGATGAGCACTATCCAGCAAACTAAGGAAGGCGGCTTGGGATGGTTTGGGAAGGATGAGAGTAGACTGGATGCAGTCGGGATGCCATCTCTCAGTGCGGCAAGACCATGTATGGTAGATGTTCCAATGGTGATATTAGGAAAGGGTGCAAGGCCGAGATGAGCACTATCCAGCAAACTAAGGAAGGCGGCTTGGGATGGTTTGGGAAGGATGAGAGTAGACTGGATGCAGTCGGGATGCCATCTCTCCGTGCGGCAAGACCATGTATGGTAGATGTTCCAATGGTGATATAAGGAAAGGGTGCAAGGCTGAGATGAGCACTATCCAGCAAACTGAGGAAGGCGGGTTGGGATGGTTTGGGAAGGATGAGAGTAGACTGGATGCAGTCGGGATGCCATCTCTCAGTGCGGCAAGACCATGTATGGTAGATGTTCCAATGGTGATATAAGGAAAGGGTGCAAGGCCGAGATGAGCACTATCCAGCAAACTAAGGAAGGCGGCTTGGGATGGTTTGGGAAGGATGAGAGTAGACTGGATGCAGTCGGGATGCCATCTCTCCGTGCGGCAAGACCATGTATGGTAGATGTTCCAATGGTGATATAAGGAAAGGGTGCAAGGCTGAGATGAGCACTATCCAGCAAACTGAGGAAGGCGGGTTGGGATGGTTTGGGAAGGATGAGAGTAGACTGGATGCAGTCGGGATGCCATCTCTCAGTGCGGCAAGACCATGTATGGTAGATGTTCCAATGGTGATATAAGGAAAGGGTGCAAGGCTGAAATGAGCACTATCCAGCAAACTAAGGAAGGCGGCTTGGGATGGTTTGGGAAGGATGAGAGTAGACTGGATGCAGTCGGGATGCCATCTCTCAGTGCGGCAAGACCATGTATGGTAGATGTTCCAATGGTGATATAAGGAAAGGGTGCAAGGCTGAGATGAGCACTATCCAGCAAACTAAGGAAGGCGGCTTGGGATGGTTTGGGAAGGATGAGAGTAGACTGGATGCAGTCGGGATGCCATCTCTCAGTGCGGCAAGACCATGTATGGTAGATGTTTCAACGGTGATATAAGGATAGAATGCAAGGCTGAGATAAGCATTATCCACTTTCAAGTATTTGAACTATTGATCAAGCCAAATTTTATTCGTTTTTCCTTTGTTTTTATTACTAGCCACATTCGCTTCGTAAATTTGTTTGGCTGTTCTTTCTTCACACACTCGATTCACATGCCCAAACCATCTAACCACACCTTTCTTAATGCGACATTATGCAGTCGAAATGCGATCTCTCTGACGAATGTGCAGCCAAACAATGCATGGTTAAAGTTCCAATGGTGATATAAGGAAATAATGCAAGGTTGATATAATTTCCATAATCTATAAAATTAAAAATATGTCCGCCTCCGTAGTGTAATGGTCAGCACGCTCGGCTACCGTTCTGGAGGACCCGGGTTCAATTCCCAGGGGGGGTAAGAATAAATATGAGTGATTTTTTCACTGTAATATTTATTCAATATTACCCTGGACTGATACTTGAAGCGGAGGGCTGATCGCCTTTCCTTCATGTGTTAACGATCAAGATAACACTGCGTTTATATGACGCAGTGCCCTATGCACCATTGGGGTGCGGATAAGGGTTTTATTATTATTATTATTATAAAATTTAAAAAAAAGTGTGTTGTGATGGTTCAGGCATGTGAATTGAATGAGTGAGGAAAGGACGGTAAAACAAATTAATGGGGCGAATGTAGTTGGTAATAGAAGCAGAAGAAGATACTTGTGATAAAAAACAATTAAAACTTGGTCTGACCAAGTATTTCAAATACTTGGGTGTGGTCGGGTCAAGGGTCAGAATAATAGTCAGGTATGTATGGAGTTTTAACTTACGGCGTGGACATCTTTGTTTTTGGCGCGCGCCTTCTCCAAGCTGCGATTGGCCGCCTCATACGTTTGAAGGCATCTGAATTGAAACAATTTTAATATTAATATATTGTATTCTCAATATTATTAATATTTTAAGCATTTACTTTGTGGTTAGTCATTTTTAATTATTTATTTTTTACAAAAATGTTAATAAAATTAGTATATAACCACTCACCGAGATTTTTACGTCTAGCGGTTTCGAGACGTACCCGTCTCTTCGTCAGGACAATCACTAACACAGCATGCAAACAATACTACCCTTCACCACCATAGCAAGAGTATATAAGTTGATTCGATTACAGGTCTTATTTTATTGCACGTTTAACTTCGGCTCGTAACGCATGTCTGTATTGAAAACCATAGTGCATGTTGGTCTTCGGGTCGACCAAAAATCGCATGTGTTAGACATTTTGTGTAGTTTTGAGTGTGTAAATGGTGCTATGGTGGTGGAGGCTAGTATTGTTTGCATGCTGTGTTAGTGATTGTCCTGACAAAGAGACGGGTACGTCTCCAAACCGGTAGACGTAAAAATCTCGGTGAGTGGTTATATACTAATTTTATTAACATTTTTGTAAAAAAATAAATAAGTTAATATATTGTGATTACAGATAATGTAATCACTGAAAGACGTATAGAGAATAGGAGTGATGCAGGCAAAAGGTGGTGTGCCTTCCAAAATTGTGTATTTTTATAAGAATTTGTGTATTAAAATTATATTCATAACTGTATGCGAGAAGAACAAAGAGACGCAGTTCATCGACTTTTATTATAATGATTAAAGAAAACACTTGTTTTTTACCACTTGAGTTTTATTATAGACTACATGTTTCAGAAGTTAAACTTCCATCATTCAGGTCTGTATAGTAACTAAAATATAAAATATAATTTACAACATTTTGAGTGTGTCCAAATACTTGTTCAAAAAATCTGGATTATCTAAAATTACAGGAGTTATTTTCATATTGTTGAATTGGTGAATGTTACAAGTGTGTAAAGTGATCACTTAAACCAGCCGATGACGGTCGTCAGCCCCGTAAATGCCCAGACTTCCATATTCTTCTTCATCTTTGATGAGATGTCAAAAAATAATATGAAAATAACTCCTGTAATTGGAGATAATCCAGATTTTGTGAACACGTATTTGGGCACACTCAAAATGTTGTAAATAAATTATCTGGTCAAATTACAAGCTTAAATAATAAAAATGAAAATGGTATTTTCTGGAATTTCTCATGTGTGTGATTATAATCCAGGATTCGGACCTCACATACTAATATAAGAGTTTCTGCTTAATAAAAAGCTTCTTTACATCTCACCAATAGATGTCTCTAGTGAAGTTCTAGTTAAAACAAGTGTTTTCTTTAATCATTGTAACATGACTTTTATTATGTTTACAATATTGTCCCCACCACATGTAACTCCTATAAAATCGTATATAAAGGGTGGAGGACCAGTATCTGTGTGCTCAGAGAAGATTAAAATTTAAACGTATACACGTCGCGCTTGCTTTTTGTCTATTGGCGTCGCTTTGTTCTTCTCGCCCTTATAACTTTTATAATTTTCGATAAATAAATAATTGCCTTCATTTGCGCGTTTCCGTCTTCCTCATCATAAGTGTTCCAGTAACAATTGTCGTAACAGGTGGCATTAGGTCTTCATCGAGTACAAAGCTACTACTAACACATTGAAAGCTGTCCCAACCGCATTCCCGGATCCAAACGAAGGCATCCAGCGTTCCCGACAGACCTCTCTTGCGGAGCAATATTATTTTATCAATTAACCGGATCCACGCGGCTCGCATAACCGTATGTGTTTTTACAAGACATGCCCCATACGCGGCTGACATAAGCGTTTGTGTTTTCACTTTGCTCCAAGTTTCGAACCTCAGTTCAACTTGGAGGGATTTTTTCATGGTGTAGAACTTTGGATAAAATAATACGTCAATCCTCGGCCTTATGACATCTGTTGAAATATCTGACTAATAATTTGTAACATCACAAGGATAAATAAAACAACAGATCCCTGATTTTTCTTGCGGTCGGTAATTAGTCCGCGCCATAATCATGCCCTATATCTGTCTCACTCTCGACGCTACGCATCGCCAGTGGGTAAGAGTGACACACGATGCGTGCTTTGATTTATTTATGTTACGATCTAATTTGTTTATATTACGATATATTTCAAGAATAATGTGACACACGTGTATTATAAGAGTACCAAAAAGGCACAATGAATCCCATTGAACGTTTTTGTTTAGGAAAATAAACCGTTTCATAACTAAATACATAATAAAAGTAATAATTTAAAAAACGGCGAAATACAGCCGCGCACGAGCGTCTCTTAGGAACAAAGTTAACGCGTTTAAAAGGTTAACAAACAAAATTGCATCCCGATTTCACTGTGAATTTACCTGAGTCTCCTCACCAGCAGGCACTTGGCCGCGTGAGAATCTCTCTGGTAGTAGCGGAACGTGTCGGCGAGCTTCAAGTCCTGGTCGGTCGCCACTCTGCCCTCAATTTTCTGCACCAAAACACAAAATACAACCGTCAATTTAGGCCTTTTGATATCGGAGCGTAATGACAAGGAAGAAGACATGTGGTTGGATATGGTTTATTGTAGAGATCGTACTCATCGTCCTGCCGGCAGAGGAATGATATCGCTCGCTCCTTTCAAGAACGTCATAAATCAAAAACGTAATTTTTCAGGAGAACGTTTTTAAAGTTTAAAGATATAATACAATGTATTAAAAATAAATATCAAGCCACTTATTGAACTTTTTACTGCGCAATAGATCTTATTAGGTAAAACCCGAAGGTTTTTTCTCCATTTAAAAATATTTAATAAATTTAAAAAAATAATAAAACAATACCTTTTCTTCAAAATGCAAAAACAACACATTCTGCCCTGTAGCGGTTAAATATTAAGTTAAAAATATGCCGCTTTTGCTGGGATATAGTACATTTTCTGGGCATTCCGAATACATGCACAACTGAAAATTGACGATTTTTGATTTATGACGTTCTTGAAAGGAGTGAGCGACTTATCCGACATTCAGATATTTGTTTGAAAATGCCATAACTAGGCGAAACAATTGTAATAAATATTATTTTTATGTGTTTTTTAACAATAAAATACAACTTAGTAGACTCAGAAAATCTGTGTTTGATTTAAAAATGAATACCTAAAATGGCATTTTATATATTCCTCCGATCGTTTGTTTTAGTCAAGACAATGGGTTTGATGTAACATTTTTAGGTGTAAGGATGATATTTTTCAATGATAGATTTTTAGGTTAAATATATCGCTCACTCCTTTCAACAACGTCATTTACCAACAATCGTTAATTTTCAGTTGTGCATGTTTTCGGAATACCCAGAAAATGTACTATATCCCAGCAAAAGCGGCATATTTTTAACTTAATATTTACCTTCTACAGGCCAAAAAGTGTTGTTTTTACATTTTGAAGAAAAGGTATTGTTTAATTATTTTTTTAAATATACTAAATATTTTTCAAATGCAGAAAAAACCTTCAGGTTTTACCTAAAAAGATCTGTTGCACAGTAAAAAGTTCAATAAATGGCTTGAGATTTATTTTTAATACATTTTTTTTTTTAAAACTTTAAAAATGATCTGCAGAAAAATCAAGTTTTTTGATTTATGACGTTATTGAAAGGAGTGAGCGATGTGTGTAATGGGTGAATTGTATGAATTTTGGTTTGTTTTTTAAAAAAATACCTATTCTCGGATATTACGAGGAACGGTTATAAAGAGCAAATTCAGTCGGTCCCTTCATCCGCGTTATAGCCGAGTTTGACTGTATTTAGATAAAAAATATGACATTTTTACGCCTTATTTTCCTCGCCGTTCGGATACAAGGCAGGGAGGACTAACTCGAATTTCAGCTTACCCGGCACTTTTCAAAGGTCTCCGAGACCTTGGTGAGGAACCTCTCCATGGGCGGCTGCTCCAGGGTGGCCAGGTGCAGGATGCAGCTGGACAGCTTGATGTAGGAATCCGCCACCTCTGCAAATATGAGACACTCAATTCATTGTCCACAGAATGAATTTTTGAATTACCTAACGTCCAAGTGACTCTAAAATCTAGCTACGGCTTATGCAACACCGTTCATCATGTCCCTGCTCAGGCTTCAACTTTATAAGTTTCATAGCCTATGCCTACTTGTGAGTGGATTTACTCTTTATGTTTAAAGTTACTATAATTTCATGTAATTCATGAGTGAAAATTCTAGGCAAAAACACTCGTCCACAGATTGAATCTTCTTCTTCTAAACCCGTATCCGCACCCGATGGTGAATAGGGCACTGCATCATATTGACGCAGTGTTATCTCGATCGTTACTTACATGAAGGCAAGGCGATCACTCCTGCGCTTCAGGGACCAGTCCAGGGTAATATCAAATAAATATTAGAGTGTAAAATCAGTAATATTTATTTTCACCCCCCCACCCTGGGAATCGAACCCGGGACCTCCAGCACGTTAGCTAAACATGTTAACCATTACACCACGGAGGCAGAGGGATTGAATACTTTATATTATGAACTGATTTGGCATTAACTTTGTTGAATAACATCATAATTAAAATATAAAAATAAAACGCTTTTAATAGACCACTATTGAGATATACAAATTCAAATTTCAAATTAATGGTAACACCCGCCGTGTGGCATGTTGCGCCATCTTGTTGAAACCACAGCTCTGTCACATGAATGCCACTCAATTGAGGTACTCAAGAAGTCAGTAATCATGGTTCTGTAGCTCTCCATTGACCGTAACATTGATTCTGGCCGGCATCGTCTTAAAAAATATGGACCAATGATTTTCCACCTGCACTGCCTTTTAATGCACATGACTTTTAATGGATGTAAGGGTCTTAAAAATAAAATTTATAAAGGCATTTTAGAAAAAAGGTGCCTTGTATTTGTTTGTGATGATGTTGTACAGAGAGGCGTTGTTGGGAACCTTTGTGCTTGGAGGTCATCTTGTCGGAGCGCTGGGTGGCCTCCTTGAGGTGGTTGTTGTACTCCGAGAGGAAGTTCATCTCCTGCTCGAAGAAGTCGTTGACGTCCCGCACGGTGGCGCTCAGGTATATCTCGTCCGTGGTGTTCCCCAGGGACCGCACCTGGAACCAGTCTCAAGCTGTTTATCATCTACTAGTAGCGGGCCATATACTACTCATAGCTAGTATCACTGCTCTGCATTCTGTAGACAACAGCTTGATGTATGGTAGTGAAACGTGGAGTCGGAATAGGAGGATAACGGTGATTGTGCTATAAAGACAACTCACCAGATTCACCAGGCTCAACGGACTCACCAGACCCCCGAAGATGTCCATCTTACCTATATATCCCAATTATAGTATACCCAAACCAGACTTTTGCAAAACTGACGTATAGTGAAGCGTGGAGCTGGAATAGGAGGATAACGGTGGTTGTGCTATAGAGACAACTCACCAGGTTCACCAGGCTCAACGGACTCACCAAACCCCGGAAGATGTCCATCTTACCTATATATCCCAATTATAGTATACCCAAACCAGACTCTTGGAACCCTGATGTATAGTAGTGAAGCGTGGAGTTGGAATAGGAGGATAACGGTGGTTGTGCTATAGAGACACAACTCGCCAGGTTCAGCAGACTCACCAGGCCCCCGAAGATGTCCATCTTGCGGCGCGGCTTGGCGCACAGGTCCTGCTCGTACTCCAGGAACACGCGCAGGTGGGAGTCCCTCCGGAACACGGGGTGTGTGGCCAGCCGCGTCAGGAACACCTCGTGCATGGCCACTGTCTTCTTGAACGTGGCCAGGTACTCGCTGTCGGGCAATACAGTCTAGTTATAGTATGCCCAAACTAGACTCTTGCGACCCCGGTACAGGGAAACGAAACTTGGAGTTGGAATAGTAAGATAAAAGCAGGTTGAATGCAATCTATCAATGCGGCAAGACCATGTATGGCAGATGTTCCAATGGTGATATAAGGAAAGGGTGCAAGGCTGAGATAAGCATTGTCCAGCAAACTAAGGAAGGTGGGTTCAGATGGTTTGGGAAGGATGAGAGTAGACTGAATGCAGTCAGGATGCCATCTCTCAGCGCAGCAAAACCATGTATGGTAGATGTTCCAATGGTGATATAAGGAAAGGGTGCAAGGCCTTCAGACCAAATTAAACCTCGCAGTGTTCAGCTAATAGTGCTTGATCAATTGTCAGGAGATTTTCTTCAGTTTCTGTGACAAGTGATGACCATTCTTTGCAGACGAACACATGACACCAATTCAGTCAAAAGTTGGACCCGCAAGCATACTGAATTGCTTCAAAATCTTAGCTCCTTCCGAGGATAAATTGAAGGAGGGACCCATAGAGGAGAAGGTTTGTAGCTCCTTTCTGAGGATAAATTGAAGGGGGTACCTTTAAAGGAGAAGGTTTTTGGCTCCTTACGAGGATAAATTGAAGGGGGGACCCTTAGAGGAGAAGGTTTGAGGCTCCTTTCTGAAGATAAATTGAAGGGGGGACCCTTGAAGGAGAAGGTTTTTGGCTCCTTCCGAGGATAAATTGAAGGGGGGACCCTTAAAGGAGAAGGTTTTCAGCTCCTTCTGAGGATAAATTGAAGGAGGGACCCTTAAAGGAGAAGGTTTTTAGCTATTTTTGAGGATAAATTGAAGGGGGGACCCTTAAAGGAGAAGGTTTTTGGCTCCTTCTGGGGATAAATTGAAGGGGGGACCCTTAGAGGAGAAGGTTTGAGGCTCCTTTCTGAAGATAAATTGAAGGGGGGACCCTTAAAGGAGAAGGTTTTCAGCTCCTTCTGAGGATAAATTGAAGGGGGGACCCTTAAAGGAGAAGGTTTTTAGCTCCTTTTGAGGATTAATTGAAGGGGGGACCCTTAGAGGAGAAGGTTTTTGGCTCCTTTCTGAGGATAAATTGAAGGGGGGACCCTTGAAGGAGAAGGTTTTTGGCTCCTTTCTGAGGATAAATTGAAGGGGGGACCCTTAAAGGAGAAGGTTTTTGGCTCCTTCTGGGGATAAATTGAAGGGGGGACCCTTGAAGGAGAAGGTTTTTGGCTCCTTTCTGAGGATAAATTGAAGGGGGGACCCTTAAAGGAGAAGGTTTTTGGCTCCTTCTGAGGATAAATTGAAGGGGGGACCCTTAAAGGAGAAGGTTTGTAGCTCCTTTCTGAGGATAAATTGAAGGGGGGACCTTTGAAGGAGAAGGTTTTTGACTCCTTCTGAGGATAAATTGAAGGGGGGACCCTTAAAGCAGAAGGTTAGAGGCTCCTTTCTGAAGATAAATTGAAGGGGGGACCCTTGAAGGAGAAGGTTTTTGGCTCCTGAGGATAAATTGAAGGGGGGACCCTTAGAGGAGAAGGTTTGAGGTTGCTTGTTTCTTCAATCACCATCCATCAAATTAAATGTTTTAGCAGTGGGATTTTTTCTTGTATCGCTCACTCCTTTCAACAACATCATATTTCAAAAATCGTAAATTTTCAGCTGTACATGTTTTAGGAATCCCCAGAAAATGTACTATATCCCAGCAAAAGCGGCATATTTTTAACTTAATATTTACCCGCTACAGGGCAGAAAGTGTAGTTTTTGCTTTTGGAAGAAAATGTATTGTAAGATTATTTTTTTAAATATACTCAATATTTTTAATAATAATTTATATTAGTTGTAATATAAGCTAACTTCAGAAAAAAAAAGTTTTAAAATTATTTATTAGTTTCTGCGGTATGTATATTTGATATGACTTACTCTTCCAGCTCGTCCTTCATCTTGAGGAACTCCCCCCGGGTGAGGGCCCCCTCCCCCTCCCCCAGCCGCTGCAGCTTCTCTCGGCTCGCGTCGAAGTCCGGACGCGGCGGTGCCGGAGGAATCTATGAAAATTCATTCAAGATTTGTATTTGACTTCTGACTCTTAGCTGCACTAAACGGTGCAAGAAGGTTCTGGCAACTAATCAACGCAGTGTTATCTCGATCGTTAGTTGCATAAACGATAGTTAGTAGCACATTGGATATTGATCTGTTCCATGTGTCCCAAGTTTTCCGAAGCGGGATCCTTCTACACCTTTAAGTCTTCTTGCTTACTTTTAATATATACGCCTTGAATATTGTTTGTTATGTATATATTAATTTTTTGTTGTTGAATAAATTGAAATTGAAAATTTAAGGTGATCAGTCTTGCGCTTCTTGTACCAGCCCTGGGTAATATTTATTTGAGTCAAAATTTCACAACACTTTAACAAATTTGTTGATAACTTTAGGAGATTTAAAATTTTGATCAAACAAACATTTATTTGCTAACAATGTGTTCTGGTGACAGATAAAAAAAAATTCTCTACTAAATGGTATTTTATTATTAAAAATTAAAAATAAAATGATGCCATAACAAGGCAAAAAAAATTTAGACACAAATTTTATTAATATGTGTTTTTAAATACATTAATAAAAAATACATTTCAGTAGACTCCAAAAATAAGTGATCATTTTAATATTTAAAATATAATTAAAATGAGTTCTACAAATTAAAAGCCAAATGTATAAATAATGTTTTTTCTATACATTTTTTCAACTGCAATTCCAGCGCTTTCTGTTAAACGTAACAGCAAAACACACACACACACATAATATTAAACATTGTTCATGGCAGACAGCATGCTGCTGTAGACACAGCCGGGTACAGCTAGCAGGAGATAGATATCTTACAATGAAGCCTGCAAACTCTTCATTTTTCTCAAACCGTAATAGCAACACACACACAATTATGTGAGTGTGTTGCTGTGTTCAATACTAAAAATTGCTCATGGCAGACAACATGCTACTGCAGACACAGCTGGGTAGAGCTAGCAGGAGATAAATATCTTACGATGAAGCCCGCATATTCCTCATTCTCTTCAAAACGATCGTGTAGCCAGATGAACTCCTCGTGCTGCCGCACCACGAAGAAGTCTGTCTTCTGGAAGTCCGGGAGCGAGGTCCGAGTGTGCACCGTGAACTTCACCTTCTCCTTCTCACTCAGAGCGTCGGATATATCCACCTTGAACAAAATTATAAAGTAAACTTGTAATATATCCAAAATAAAACACGGTTTTTTGGATTGAATTCTACATTTATTTATGTTTATATTAATACGAAAATAAAATAAAACACGGTTTTTTGGATTGAATTCTACATTTATTTATGTATATATTAATACGTGACACATTTCATCTTCTTAGGACATTATCAAACACTCAATCACAAACATCAGTGTTTGATAATGTCCTAAGAAGACGAAACGCGTCACATATTAATATATACATTGATAAATGTAGAATTCAATCCAAAAAACCGTGTTTTATTTTGGATATATTACCCAACAATTCAAAATGGAATTCTACCAACTGTCTGCAGTTACAATAAATAAAGTTGTTGGAATTTATCACACTCCTCAAATTGCCATTAGATGGCGGCCATTGCCAAAACCATTCCAGGAAGCCGTTCCAATCGTATAAATCTACTAACTAACTGACCATCACGCCACTTTCGCAGAGGTAGGCAGAGAGAAGAGAACGCCACACGAATCTTTGCAAACAATTTTGCCTCTTCTACATTCATGCATTTCCTCACACATGCCTGCCGATTGTTCTGACTCCTGTCCTGACCACTTTCAAGTATATACACAGATGTACACCAGTGAATTGTGGTTCACACAGAGAAGCGCAAAGGATTTTAAAATAAAATTAAGCAAGGTTTGTTGATATGGCTCAGGCATGTGGATCAAATGAGTGAAGATAGAACAGTACAACTGATTTATGAGGCAAATATGGTTTACAAAGACAGACACTTTGCATTGGTGTGGCGTTCTATTCTCTCTCCTACCCTGCGGGGAAAAGGCGCAATGGATAGTCAGTTAGTTTTAGATTTTTAAAATTATAAAAGTTTTTTTTCTTCCTTATCTGCACCCAATGGTGCATAGGGCACAGCATCGTATTGACGCAGTGTTATTTTGATCGTTAACAGATGAAAGCAAGGTAATCAATCCTGTGCTTCAGGGAGCATTCCAGGGTAATATTAAATCAATATTTGAGCGTAAAATCTCTTATATAAATTTTCTACCCCCCCTGGGAATCGAACCTGGGACCTCCAGCGTGGTAGCTAACCAACCAAACAGCATGGAGGCGAACAATCTACACCTAGTTGTTTATTAAATACAAAATGAACAGTTGAAAAAATTTGCTTATAATAATAAAAAAAAAATTATTCCAGCTTGACTAAGCGATGGGTGCAATACTAAGTCAGCCATATATCTTCTTCTTCTTATTGTAGGCCTTGCGGCCTGTTTTTAAGAAGGATTAGCCTCCTGCGACGTAGATTCCCAGCTATCGACCCATCTCTTTGGTAGTCTGCCCGGGAGTCGTCTACCATGGGGTCGGCCGTACAGTGCGATGTGGGGGAGTCTGGATGGTTCCATTGTCTCCTTCATTGCCTTCCCCACCTAACGACATCTTCCATCTCGCATATTTCCCTGATCCTGACATTTCTTATTCTATCTCGAAGACTCTTGCCTGTTATGCTTCTTAGAGTCTTCATTTCTGATAGTCAGCCATATCGTAGTCATACAGGAGAAAGTGACTAAGTGCATTGTTTTACAAAAACGTGATCATTGACTATTTGATATCTTACTAGCTTAATATTGCCCTGACAAAATCCCAAAGGATTTTAAACATGGAAGTATAATATATTGACTAGTTAAAAATGACTAACTGCATTGGTGTTTATTTTGTTGCCAAGCAAAAGTGACTTAAATGGCCCTCCTGAACATTTTACGTTTTGTCAGTTGGTCACTTTCTCCTGTACGACTATGATATTATACTTGTTTTTTTCTCTCTAAGCATTGTACACACGGAGAAAATAATAATCAATCCTTACCAGAAGGCTGTTGTCCGTCAGGGAGACATTCTCACTCGGTTTTCCCAGTTTTGGTTGCAAAGTTTTGGTCTCCAGCGGCGGGAACGTGGCGGAGTTCGTTTGGGAAGAGTCCTCGGCGTTCTCCTTGAAAAATCAAGTGACTTCATCAATATACATACATTTTTTTTTTTTTTTTTTTTTTATTTATTTTTATAAATCACAATTTTTAACATATATTAAAAATAAAAATAAAAAGTTATTTTGCAGAGACCCACCAAGCCACCTTGTGTGTCTTGTCGGTGGAGTTCTTTTTGCATACATTTTTTTATTGTTTTTTTTAACCATTTTAACCTAATATATACACACAAAAAAGGAGAAAAATTAACAATATAATATTTTTTACAATGTTCATAAAATTAACTCTTGATCATTTACCCATTCCTTTATTTTGCCTTTGTTCCATCTTTTATTTTGACCTCTAACATCCGTCGGCAACAAATTAAAAATGTTCGGAACGATATATTGCAGTGTTCGACTTCCATATTTATTGTTGATTCTTGGGACTATCAGACCTTCGTTTTGTGTAAATCGTGTATCATGGTTGTGTACTAGAAGATGTGGATATTTTTGTCTAGTTTGTTGCTCAACGATGATACTCATCCACAATATTCCACGTACCGGCAGTAATTTTAAATGTTTATATAACAAGATTGGATTGTCCCTTTGATTATATATATGACTGGGTACAATTTTTTTGATTATGGAATATTGCAGATTTTGAACCATTTTTAAATTTGTTTTCGTCGAATGTCCCCAAGACTTAATTCCATATCTTATTAAGGATTCTACTAAAGAACAGTATATAATCTTTAAGGTTGGTTTAGGCAGGATAAAGTACAACTTATAAAAAGTACTCCCTAGAGCCCGCAGACGATCACAGAGTTTTATAATATGCGCATCCCATTTGAACTTATTATCTATACATAAACCTAAATATTTAAATTCGCCCACAAATTCAATTCTATCGCAACTACAATTTTGTTGCTTTTTATTGTGCAAACAGTATATACAACATACAACATACAAATATACAACTGAAACAATCTCCTTATTTACAATATTTTGAATGTGTCCAAATGGCCAACCATCACCCCGCTGCCCGCAGGGGTGGGCAGAGGGCAAAGAACTGCTCTGTTTGAGAAAAACATTATTCGGCTTCTTAACATCCATGCATCTCCTCATACATACCCACCGTTTCTTCCGACTCCTGACCTGACCACTCCCAAGTATTTGAAATACCTGATAATGCCAAGTTTTCCTCTATTACCAACCTCATTCACCTAGTAAATTTGTACTACTGCTCTTTCTTCACTCAAATATAAAAAAAAAATACCCACAAGCTTTTCCAAATAAATTATATTACAACATTTTGAGTGTGTCCAAATACTTGTTCACAAAATCTGGATTATCTCCAATTACAGCAGTTATTTTCATATTATTTTTTGACATCTCATCAAAGATCCTGACGAATGGACTCGTTGGTGCGTCTAGCTATCCATGAAATTCAGAACTGTCCATGGAATTTGCATCCAATACCACATTTCGAAAGTGCCAATTTTTCTCCTTTCTATATGTAAAAACATTTATTTTCTTTACAACATTTTGAGTTTGTCCAAATACTTGTTCACAAAATCTGGATTATCTCCAATTACAGGAGTTGTTTTCGTATCATTTTTTGACTTCTCATCAAAAATAAAGAAGAATATGGAAGTCTGGGCATTTACGGAGCTGACGACCGTCATAGGCTGGTTTAAGTGGTCACTTTACACACGTGTAACATTCACCAATTCTACCCATTATTGACAACCACACTACTCAAATTCTTTTTTTAAGAAGTTTTATATATATGAACCAATTTTGAAACATTATTCTTGAATCACTAGAACTTCACTAGAGACATGTATTGGTGAGATGAAAAGAAGCTTTTTATTGTGCAGAAACTCTTATATTAGTATGTGAGGTCCTAATCCTGAATTATAATCACATACATGAGAAACGCCAGAAAATATAATTTTCATTTTTATTATTAAAGTTTATTATATGTTAAATTATATGAGTTCTTTTTCATGTTACTTTTTGACATCTCATCAAAGATGAAGAAGAATATGGAAGTCTGGGCATTATACTCCTATAATTTTCGTTGTTCAAAAATTATAAACTTGATATTCTCAAATGATAAAATATGGTATTGCAATGAACATTTAAATGATATTTTAATATATATTTTTTAAAGTGAAAAGCTTAACATAAAGTGAGTTCGAGGACCTTTTTTGTTTAAATAATAGCCCTGCGTAGTGTTATGAATACAGTAAATACTATGAATTTTCATGTTGAATTGCCATATTTAAAAGATTTTAGCGTTTATTTGGAATATAATAAATATTTGATACGCGGATTCATCATTGCCAACAAATGCGGGTTATCTCCGCTGATAACACTTGTTTTCAACGCCCACGGTATAAACACTATACGACACAGCATTGCCAAGCAAAATATTCAAACAACTGCAACTCACGACTAAGTATTTATTTAATATAAAAATGGTTTACCATGATGTGGGCTGTGATTTGCGCAGCAGAATATGAGGTATACGACACCCGAATTCAAGTAATTGCGTTTGATTTGATCCAATTTACTTGACGCACAGTAGGCCGATCTGACAGATGAAGCGAATTAGTTGAGCTGGCCGGTTAGTGTTGTCACAATAAAAAATAAGTCTTATTTTCAGGAGGTTCCTACGCACGTAATGCACTGGCCAGTGCCGCCTATATTAACATTATTATTAAATTTAATATGTAGAAAAGTAATATTTTGTAGAAATTATGGATTACAAAAAAAATCTAAGTAGCTTCTTCTTTTAATTTAAAAATCATATAGATTATACTTTCGGTTTAGTTTTTTAGTAACAAAAGTTGACACTTATTTGTTACTACCGGGTTCGGAAAATCATTCTTTCATCAGGTAATTTAAATCAAAATAAAATTTTAAATATCAACTTTTTTCAAAAAATAATAATTTGAATGCAATAATTTTATTTTGATTTTAATTATTGATGTTGGAATGATTATCCGAAACCGGTAGTCACAAACAAGTGTTTAAAAAGTGGTATTACACAAAGTAAACAATGGATGGTGAGGAAAGTGTTTTATTACCATACCACAAAGTTATCAATGCTTTTTATTTACGAAATACATTTAATCTGTTTACATTTTTTATATCTATTGTTTACTTTCAGTACCCTTTATTAAAACCTAAAATAACATGCATACCCATACATGGACTATGCCTTTGTGGGATCTTTCATTGTATTTACATAAAATAATATTTTTGTACTTGTAATTATATTATATTGTGAAATTCCAAAAAAAATTAAGCCCATGATTCACGTTTTTCTAGGTTTTCTGTTATTTGGAAATCGATATTTCAACCAAGAAGATAATAGTATGCGCATGTGAGGAGAATGGCCCCCCTTCATCGCATTGCACGGGCAACCCCAAGGTAGACAATTCCCGGGCAGATCAACAAAAATATAGGTTGATAGCTGGAAATAGACATCGCCGGATGCTGATCCCTCTTAAAAACAAGGAATAGGCCTTGTAGCCTGTTTTTAGTATGGACCAAGAAGAAGAAGAAGAACACCTTTTTTAGCACAATGGGGGGAAAGAGTGTGGTTTTTGCCATCTAACTGAATCAGATAAATAAGCCATTCTTATTTATCTGTATTGTTATCATTATACTACCTATACTATAATTTTTACGTTAAATTTTATACCTGCGTTGTGTTGCGTTATAAAATCCAATTTTAGGTTGGGTACCTACTTTAATTTTTGTCCGTGTAATAGTGAACACGCTCGGCTGCCATTCTGGAGGTCCCGGCTTCGATCCCCAGGGGAGGAGGGGTAAATAAATATAAGTGATTTTTCACCCTAATATTTATTCAATATTACCCTTTACTGGTACCTGAAGCAGAGGGCTAGGACCTTTCCTTCATATGTTAACGATCAACACAACACTTCGTTTATATGATGCAGTGCCCTATGCACCATTGGGGTGCGGATAAGGGTTTTAATGAATGAACCTACTTTAAAAAAAACAGATACCGAGATGGATAACACTGCGTTTATATGATGTAGCGCCCTATGCACCAGCGGATGCGGATAAGGGTTTGAGGATTGAAAAAAAAACTACACCTCATTTTTTTATGATCAACAATCAACGTCATAATATTGACAATCCAAATCGAAATAACTGGAAGTGACTGCGTTTATATGATGCTGCGCCCTATGCACCATCGGGTGGGGATAAGGGTTTGAGGATTAAAAATAATTACATTACATTTTTTTAGATCAACAATTAACATCATAATATTAACAATCCAAATCGGAACAACTGGAAGTGACAATTGCAGAATACGTGTCAGGCCTCCAAGGCGCCATATTAGTGAGATAATTCAGCCTATCTGTCGAATTTTATGCAAAGTACCTGATCCACAGCACAAAATAATGTTAATTAGTGTTTTTAATGCTGCATCCACAAATATTTATCGAAGCAGGAAATAAACAATGAGGTACCTACCTATAATTACTTACTGTAATGTTGACCTCAGACGCGCTCTGAAATATTTAGGTAGACATTCTTTGCGTTAAAGGTTGGTAGGTACCTACTTTTATTATTGTTGATCAAGTAGGCAATGTTCAATGCATACTTTTGCAAAATTCATTCATATGAAGAGATTCATAAATTTGGTTGATTTGCCGAGTATTTGTCGGTATTCCTCTGCTTTTATTACCAACCACATTCGCCTCATAAATTTGTTTTACCCCCCTTCACACATTCGATTCACAAGCCCAAACCATGTCAACGCACCTTTTTAATTTTTTTAACGATATTGCGAAATTATGCAGTCCAAATGCGATTTCTCAGACGAATATTTATTCAACATTATTCTGGACTGGTACCTGAAGCGGAGGGCTGATTACCTTTCCTTCACGTGAAAACGATAAAGATAACACTGCGTTTATATGACGCAGTGCCCTATGCACCATTGGGGTGCGGATAAAGGTTTTTTATTATTATTATTTAATGCAGACTAAAAACCAAATAACAGGGATTATTCAAACAGGGATTTTTGGTTTAACGTTTTTTACCAGTATACAAATTTGTATGTGAAGTCCGAATCCTAAAATATGTATATAAATCTTGAAATAACTTTTATTGAATATATTTCTCTTTTATATTAAATAAAACATAAATAAAAATGAAGCAAATGTTATATACTACGCTGCGATTCTTTTAAATTTGGCAGATACAAAGAATGGTATTTTCCAGAAAAATATATTATCTTGTCGGCACAAATTGTCAAGTAATGGTTGCAGGTATCTCTATGTCTAAAAATGATCATTATTAAAAATAACCTCAAAATCTCTATATTAGTTTATTTTTTATAATACTATAATATATATCGTAGTCATAAAGGAGAAAGTGACCAAGTGCATTTTTTACAAAAACGTGATCATTGACTATTTGATATCTTACTAGCTTAATATTGCCCTGAAAAACATCCCAAAGGATTTTAAACTTGGAAGTATAATATACTGACTTGTTAAAAATGACTAACTGCATTTATGTTTATTTTCTATCCAAGCGAAGGTGACTTAAATGGCCCTCCTGAACATTTAACGTTTTATTAGTTGGCCAGTTTCTCTTGTACGACTACGATATATTCGTTTGAAAATGCCACAACTAGGAGAAACAGTTGTCAAAATATTAATTTTTATGTGTTTTTTAACAATAAAATACAACTTAATAAAGACTCAAAAAATCTGTGTTTGATTAAAGAATTAATATATAAATATTTGTGAGTTGTCTAAGAAAATTATGCTTGCCTATAATGTGCGAGAATTTAGAGCATATTTAGTTTATTTATCTTTAAAAAATGATAAAGAATGCGTATAGTAAATAATAAGCGAATAAGGTTGACCTCTTAAAACAATACAATGCATACAACAATACAATAGTCACAATGGATTCAATATCTTATGTCAATCAAGATCTGTCACATGGCTTATTTATTTGTCTTTTTCGTCTTGTCATATTTTCTAAATAAGACACCACTAAATCCGACATATCTTTATGTCGTATTGCCTCATCAATTTTCGTCAGCTGCATACCTTCTTTTGCACATTATATTTCAAATTTGAATGTTTCTTTTTCTAAAATTGGACATACTTCACACTAAATGGGGGCCATCTTGTGATGACATCTCATCACGTTCACAAGTAGACTTTTTTTTACTATTTTCAAAACAGAAGAGGTATTCTCGAAATGCCCCGTACAAATTTGAGTCAATGCATAGCACAATTCATGTTTTTTTTTTAAAACTGAAAATACAAACGATTTTGTTTGGTCGGGAAGAAAGTTTTCATAATTGTTCTCTGTTCTGCTTCTGTATATCGACTATTCAAAATATTTAATAATGTCTCTCGTATCCACTTAGTAAAATGAAAATATACCAAACATGTCGCTCACTCCTTTCAAGAACGTCATAAATCAAAAAACTTGATTTTTCAGAAGAACGTTTTTAAAGTTAAAAAATATAATACAATGTTTTAAAAATAAATATCAAGCCACTTATTTAACTTTTTACTGTGCAACAGATCTTTTTAGGTAAAACCTGAATATTTTTTCTCCATTTGAAAAATATTTAGTATATTTAAAAAAATAATTAAACATTACCTTTTCTTCGAAATGCAAAAACAACACTTTCTGCCCTGTAGCGGTAAATATTGATTTTTAATTAATGTTTTACTTAGTAAATACCACTATTTCTTAAAATCTACTGTGACACGTGTTTCGATGCATTCCGCATCATTTTCAAATAAGAAATAGTGGTATTTACTAAGTAAAACATTAATTAAAAATGGATAGATTTTACCACAAAGTGACTGCCGAATCAATTAAGGTAAATATTGAGTTAAAAATATGCGGCTTTTGCTGGGATATAGTACATTTTTTGGGCATTCCGAAAATACGCACAACTGAAAATTGTCAATTTTTTATTTATGACGTTCTTGAAAGGAGTGAGCGACGTGTTCGACCGATAGCCACTTATGAGATTGAGGCAAGAGCAGATACTTCTAGAACACCACTAAATCCGATAGAATTTTATGTCCTATTGCCTCATAAATTTTCGTCAACTGCATACCTTCTTTTGTAAAGGGTCCGCCAAATAACTTTTTTTTTTTGAAAACAGGGCGCAAAACATCGAGTGTAGCTTCGGCTGTGTGGCACGTAGCGCCGTCCTGTTGAAACCAAATGTTGCCAATATCCTCCTCTTCAATTTTTGTGAACAAAAATCCGTTCAACATGGCCCGATAACGATCGCCATTGACTGTAACGGCCACTCCTTGCTCATTTTCAAAGAAAAATGGCCCAATTATGCCTCTGGACCAAAATCCGCACCAAACAGTGACTCGTTTTGGGTGTACCGGCTTTTCAATGTATGCGTGCGGGTTTTCTGTGCCCCAAATACGACAATTTTGCTTGTTTACATACCCGCCAAGATCAAAATGAGCTTCATCCGAAAAGATGATTTTTTTGGCAAAATCGGCATCTTCTGTAAGTCGATCGCAGGCCCACTCAGCGAAGCGAAAACGCATTGGATGGTCAGTTGGCTTCAACTCCTGAACCAATTGGACTTTGTATGGCGTCATACCAAGGTCTTTATGCAAAATTCGTCTCAATGATGTCTCCGAAATGTTCAATTGTTGAGAACGACGGTGAATTGATGTGGCGCTTCACGCACACTTTCTGCCACAACATCGATATTCTCGGGTGTACGCACTGTTTTTGGCTTTTCACGCTTTGGTTTATCGATGAGGATGCCAGTTTCTTTCACTTTTTTCACAAGATAACGAACATACGGAGCTGACGGTGCTTCTCTTCTTCCAAAAACCGTACGCAATTTTCGCACACATTCTGCAACATTACCATGATTTTCAAAGTAATGTCGCAATATTTCCCAGCGTTGTTCAAGCGTATACACAACCATATTCGCTCAGCGGAAGGATAAAACTAATTATCTGTCAAATCAGACATGAGCTAAGTGTTACCATTCACGAAATAAGCACTAGTTGAAAAAAAAAACTTTAGATGGCGGACCCTATACATTCTGTTTCCAATTTACATGTTTCTTTTTAAAAAAATGGACATACCCCAAACTAAAAGGGGGCCATTTTGTGATGGCGTCTCATCACATTCACAAATAGAGTTTGAGTCAGATGTTCGACCGCACTCTATTACAACTTGATTCCTGTTTTCTTCTTCTTCTTCTTTTCCTGTTTTTAAGAGGGATTAGCCTCTTGCGATGTCGATTCCCAAATATATATATATATATATATATATATATACATATATATATATATATATATATATATATATATATATATATATATATATATATATATATATATATATATATATATATATATATATATATATATATATATATATATATATATATATATATATATATATATATATATATATATATATATATATATATATATATATATATATATATATATATATATATATATATATATTTATAATTATATAAGAGTAAAAAAAAATCACTTATACTTATTTGCCCCCCCCCTTTGGAATCGAACCCGGAACCTCCAGTACAGTGGTCGAGCGTGATGACTATTGCACCACGGAGGCGGATTTATAACTTTTTTCTATTTTTCGTAAAAAATATACGACCTTGCACTTAAACCATTATGCCTCTCGAGTCAATAATTATGAATATATATAAATATATGCGACGTTATATATATCGATTCCTTATTTACCATACAGAAAACACTAATCTGTATGGGGATACACAGGATCAAGAGGCGGTAACTCCATTTCCTAAAAAATAAATATTAAGAAAAAATTATATAAATTAATTGTTTTTTGTATATAAAAAGCATTGATAACTTTGTGGTATGGTAATAAAATACTCCTTATAATCCATTGTTACATTGTGTAATACCACTTTTATAAACACTTATTCGTGACTAAGTCTTGGATAAGTGTTTATAAAAGTGGTATTACACAAAGTAAACAATGGATAATAAAGAAATATTAATTGACTCGGCAGACAGTTTGTGGTAAAATCTATCTATTTGGATTTAAGTTTTACTTGGTAAAAAGTCCCTCTCCAAGCACAGGAGCTCAGTCTCTTTTTTGGAGGCTCAGCGCAACTAAAATTATAATATTGTATTAAGTAGAAATTATTTTAAATAGCAAATAAAAATTAAACAATTTTAGATAAAATTAAAATATAAACTTTAATAAAAATTAGTGTATTTTAATTTAAAGTTTTTTTTATCGCAAAAAATTATTGTTTTTATTGGAAATAAAATTACAAGATTGTATTAAGTAGAAATGTATGGAAATTGTTTTAAATTGTAAACAAAAATCAAATTTTATAATATATTAAAAATATTAAATAATTTATTTGATTTTATTTAGTTTATTATTAATTAATAAAAAAATCTAACGTTTTTAACTTCAATAAAGAAAACAGTTGTTTTTTACCACTTGAGTTTATATTATGACGACTAATTTCGGAAGCCATTCCATCTTCAGAAGAATTCCATCTTCATAAGTTTACATTAAGACCTGAAGATGGAAGCTTAGCCTCCGAAACTAGTTACCATAAAATAAACTCAAGTGGTAAAATAACAGGTGTTTTCTTTAATAATTTCATCATGTCTTACTACAAAGTAAATGCCGAAACAATAAATAAAATGTTAATGTTAAAACTTTAAAATTGAGTTTTTTTTAAATTACCTAACGTCCAAGTGACTCTGTAATCAAGCTACGGCTTATGCAATACTGCTTATCATGACCCTACTCAGGCTTCAACTTTATAAGTTTCATAGCCTCTGCCTACTCGTGAGTGGATAAACTCTTTATGTTTTACTATAATTTCATGTATAATTTCATTATGTTTCATAATTTCTCGTCCACCTCCGTAGCGTAATGGTCAGCATGCTCGGCTACCGTTCTGGAGGTCCCGGGTTCGATTCCCAGGGGGGTTTAATAAATATAAGTGATTTATTCACTCTAATATTTATTCAATATTACACTGGACTGGTACCTGAAGTGGAGGGCTGATCACCTTTCCTTCATGTATAATCGATCGAAGCAGTGCCCTATGCACCATTGGGGTGCGGTAAGGGTTTTATATTATATTATATAATTTCATGTATTTTATATGTGAAAATTCTAGGCAAAAACACTCGCAAAAAATGGAGGTTAATCGCTACGATTCTATGCATAAACTCCCCCCACCGACACCATAAAACACCTGAGTATAGGATTTTTTTTACAAACGACTTGTAGCGTGTTTTTAGACACATTATACTCCCGTGTTTAGACAGAACAAAACATACAATCCGTGACATTGAACAAGTGATCTTTCAAAAGTTTATAATTCAAAGAGTTCAGTGCAAAATGGCTTCGAAAGACATGTTAGATCAACATATCTACGAAGGTAAGATAAACAGATACTTATTTAATTTTTATTTAATGAAGGAAATTTTAAAAAATTAGAAATTATACAAAATAAAGCTATGAGAATAGTACTCAAGAAAAATAGATATAATAATATAGAAAAAATGAGAGAAGAACTCAACTGGTTACCTATAAATAAAGATACTAAAATATAATATGCTGATCTTTATAAATAATTTTTTAAACGATAAATTACCCAAATATTTTACGGATAAAAAAGGTTTAAACACAAAATAAAATATATATAATAATATAGAAAAAATGAAAAAAGAACTCAATTGGTTACCTTTAAAAAAGATACTAAAATATAACATGCTGATCTTTATATATAATTTTTTAAACGATAAATTACCCAAATATTTTACGGATAAAATAGTTTTAAACAAAAAGAAAAATACATATAATAATATAGAAAAAATGAGAGAAGAACTCAATTAATTGGTTACCTTTAAAAAAGAGACTAAAATATAATATGCTGATCTTTATATATAATTTTTTAAACGATAAATTACGTAAATATTTTAAGCATAAAATAGTTTTAAACAAAAAGAAAAATATATATAATAATATAGAAAAAAATGAGAAAAGAACTCAATTGGTTACCATTAAAAAAGAGACTAAAATTTAAAATGCTGAACTATATAAATATTTTTTAACGATAAATTACCTGAATATTTTAAGATAAAACAGTTTAAAACAAAAATTTTCATGAACATATTACTAGAAATAAGGATGAAATAAGACTGCGATTGTTGAAAAAACGAGTCGCAAAATTGTTTAATGTATAAGGGTTTGAAAATGTATGATGAGATGCCTCAATGTATGGAGAATAAAAAGAGGCTGAAAGAATTAAAAATAAATGTTTTGTTTACTGTAAGAAGATGTAAATATGAAAAATTTACTGAACTTTTTCAATTGCACGTGTGTGATCGATTAGTTAAATCAGCCTATGACGGTCGTAAGCCCTGTAAATGCCCAGACTTTCATATTCTACTTCATCTATGTTGAGATGTCAAAGAGTAATGTAAAAATAGCTTCTAATTGGAGATAATCCAGATTTGTGAACAAGTATTTGGACACACTCAAAATGTAGTAAGCAATATACTCTCCTTATCATTCATCGTTCATTTTGTGACAAAGCTATGTATATATATATATATATATATATATATATATATATATATATATATATATATATATATATATATATAATATATATATATATATATATATACATATTTATATATATATATATATATATATATATATATTTATATATATATAAATATATAAATATATTATATATATATATATATATATATATATATATATATATATATATATATATATATATATATATATATATATATATATATATATACATATAAATATATATATATATATATATATATATATATATATATATATTTATATATATGATGGCTTTGTATATAGAATTTAATGCTTTTACAGATGTCAAGTTTAAAAACAATGCTTTTATATAAAAAAAAAATCGTTTGAAAAATTAATAAAAAATCAAACACTCACCTTATAGTTCACTTTGTGTAATACCACTGTAATACAAATGTAAATTAAAGTGGTATTACACAAAGTGAACGATGGATGATAAGGAGAGTGTTTATATTACCTTACCATAAAGTTGACAATGATTTTAATATACAAAATAGAAAAATAAATGCACATTAAAAAATTGTCAGACTGTACCGTGTTTGATGGCTATGCTTGACCTTTACGTCGCCAAATTTTGGGTTAAATGAACTCGAATTGACACTGGAAACCTATGTTTGTCCTATGCTATATATAGAAGGTGCATTTGTTACAATAATTAAAGCAATAAGTCAAATAACGTTTACGCAAAATTACGGACAAGTTGCATAAATTACGGAAAAATACGATAAAATTATTTTAACATGCTAAATTATGTGTTGGTATGGTAATATGAAGGAATTTAAATACGTAAGGCATTGTATCGTAGTAGTATTCTTTATACACATTTTTATTTATTTATTTTTTATTTGGATTAACAGTAACATATGTTAAACAAAACAATTATAGTTAACTACAGAAACATAAAGATTAGTACTAAATATTTAGTGTAGATCTAGCAAATTGATGAATGTGAATGTGAATGTGTGTTTGTGTGTGTGTGTGTGTGTGTGTGTGTGTGTGTGTGATGTTTAACATATCCGAACTTTTCTTAATTTTATCGATAGCAATATATATATATATATATCCTTATCCGCACCGACCGTCATAGGCTGGTTTAATTAATCACTTTACACACGTGTAATTCATTAATTCAAACCCTTATCCGCATTCAATGGTGCATAGGGCACTGCATAGTATTGACGCAGTGTCGTCTTAATCGTTACTCACACGAATTCAAGGTGATCACTTCTGCGCTCCCGTGATCAGTCCAAGGTATATTAAATAAATATTAGATTGTAAAATCAACAATATTTATTTTCACCCTCCCCCCTCCTGGGAATCGAACCCGGGGCATCCAGCATGGTAGCTAAATATGCTAATCATTACACCACGGAGGCGGACATATATTATACCCAAATTTCCGTATCCCATCTCAACTGACTTCTTTGTCTATGTTGAGAGACATACCACACTTGGGTCAGCTTTGGAGAGTTATCTATGTCTATATATGGTAGATGTAAAATAATAATTTTTCCTATAGTGGCATTCTTCATTGTTTTTTTTTTATTTCATAAAAAAATCTAAAAAAGTTGGCAAAATGTTGTTTAGTTCAAATTGATAGCAGTCTCACCAAAACGCCGTACCTGGTATTTTTAATAAAACTTTATATTATATAGATTGTATTTCTATTGAAAAAAATCTAAATCTATTTAAAAAACGCTATGTAATAGTATTTGCACTTTCTAAATTTAATACAAAAAACGTTTTACAATACTATTTGCACTGTATGAATCTATTACAAAAAAGTGTTATACAATAGTATTTGCACTATCTTTATCTATTACGAAAAATGATACAATTATTTGCACTTGCGCTATCTGAAGGTATTTTTTTTTTCAAAACATATTACATACATAAGTTATATATACATATAATATTCCCGATGAGTAATTTCTATTTCTCATTTTGGGACATGGGATTAAGGTTAACAAGACTGGAACACAAATAATAAAGTGACAAAAAAGTTTTTTTTTAAATAATCAAAACTGGTACATGGCAAAATATAAAAACAATAAACAGGTATAATAAATAGGCATAAGAAGCATATTTAAAAGAAATAAATGAGAAAACCATAAGAAAATCAGCATATTTAAAAACAAATGAGAAAATATAAAAAAAAACATCAAGTACAAACAAAAAAAGAAAATATGACTAAACACTACATATATATCTTTCCATAAAGTATTTTTTCAGATCATTTATTTAGGATCACCAAATGGGTTCTATTTTATATATCGCTCACTCCTTTCAAGAACGTCATAAATCGAAAAATTTGATTTTTCAGGAGAACGTTTTTAAAGTTTGAAAATATGATACAATATATTAAAAATAAATATCAAGCCGCTTACTGAACTGTTTACTGTGCAACAGATCTTTTTAGGTAAAACCTGAATATTTTTTCTCCATTTGAAAAATTTTAAGTATATTTAAAAAAAATAATTAACAATACCTTTTCTTCAAAATACAAAAACAACACTTTCTGCCCTGTAGCGGGTAAATATTATGTTAAAAATATGCCGCTTTTGCTGGGATATAGTACATTTTCTGGGCATTCCGAAAACATGCACAACTGAAAATTTACGATTTTTGATTTATGACGTTCTTGAAAGGAGTGAGCGATATGTCAGGCAGCTGGTTGATTTGGGTATAGGCAATACATTTTAAGGACCTTACACCAAATTTAGTAGTGTTTATCGGCTCCATATGTATTTTGTTATGTCCTCGTGTATTATGATTATGAATTTCATTATTACAAAAACATCACACAATGGATTATCTGAATCTATTACAAAAAAATGTTATAAAATAGTATTTGCACTATCTTAATCTATTACAAAAAAACGATACAAGTTTTTGCACGTGCACTATCTGAATGTATTACAAAAACTTATTACAATAGTATTTGCATTATCTTAATCTATTACAAAAAAAATATTATAAAGTAGTATTTGCACTATCTTAATGTATTACAAAAGCGTTATAAAATAGTATTTGCACTATCTTAATCTATTACAAAAAAACGATACTAGTTTTTGCACGTGCACTATCTGAATGTATTACAAAAACTTATTACAATAGTATTTGCATTATCTTAATCTATTACAAAAAAAATATTATAAAGTAGTATTTGCACTATCTTAATGTATTACAAAAGCGTTATAAAATAGTATTTGCACTATCTTAATCTATTACAAAAAAACGATACTAGTTTTTGCACGTGCACTATCTGAATGTATTACAAAAACGTTTTACAGTACTATTTGCACCAAATGAATCTATTACAAAAAAATATTATAAGATAGTATTTACACAATCTAATATATTACAAAAAGAAAGGATAAAAACAGGATTGGTCACGTTTTGCTGCAACTTTAATTAAAATATTGATAGAATACAGTAAACATAATATATTTGCATTTAAAGAATTTTTGTGCAATATTGGAAAAGTCACTTTTTTTTGTAAGAACCTCCTTAAATGTAATTTTGGCGTATACGATATTTTGCGTTTTGCTTTACTTCATAAACCGGTAATAAATAAAGGCGTCGGCTTAGTCCGCAAACACTCCAACTCCATCCGCACTTTATTTGTTTATTTGAAAACCAACATAATATGTAATGACAAAAATAACAAAACATAATAATATAAAATAAGAATTATTTCCAATTACAGGTTTTCACTTAAGAGTAATCTAAAAATAATTTAAAAAAACTGTCACGTACATAAGTTCATTTAAAACCTTATCCGCACCCCAATGGTGCATAGGGCACTGCATCATATAAACGAAGTGTTATCTTGATTGTTAACACGTGAAGGAAAGGTGATCAGCCCTCCGCTTCCGGTACCAGTCCAGGGTAATATTGAATAAACATAAGAGTGAAAAACGTACATAAGTAAAAAAAAAACGCGCTTAGAGTGTCAGAAATGAAGACTCTGAGAAGCGTAACAGGCAAGAGTCTTCGAGATAGATTGAGAAATGCCAAGATCAGGGAAATATGCGAGATCGAAGATGTCGTTAGGTGGGGAAGGCAACGAAGAAGACAATGGTATGCGCACGTGAGGAGAATGGAACCATCCAGACTCCCCCACATCGCATTGTACGGCCAACCCCATGGTAGACGACTCCCTGGCAGACCACCAAAGAGATGGGCCGATAGCTGGGAATCGACGTCGCAGGAGGCTAATCCCTCTTAAAAACAGGCCGCAAGGCCTATAATAATAATAAAAAGAAGAAGAAGACATTTCTTTCTCAAATAATCGAATAGTCAAATAGACATCAACAATATTTGTCTTAGAAGTTTTAAAAGAAACGTTATTGATGTTTATTTCATTAAACTCTTAAACGATTTAAGTCTTAAACGCTACCGTGGGTACTGGAGTACCGAAAACGAGAAAAATCGATGGTTAAATGGAGTTAGACACTTCACGCACAAAGCCGACAAACAGTGATTACTAGTTAGATTATAAAATAGCAATTTGAATATTTTTTATAACCAGTTTGCGTAATTGGTGGGCATATTTGAATCTGGCGTTATGTACCCAACCTTGCAAGCACTTGTAATATGTTCATTATATTACTGACTTGTAATATAATGAACTGGTAAGGTCGCTTGCTTTCAAAGTATATCGCCTCTATAACCTATTCTCTTGCAGTAGGAAGTCAAGTAGTAACGTATTACATACCGCTCACTCCTTTCAAGAACGTCATAAATCAAATATCGTCAATTTTCAGTTGTGCGTGTTTTCGGAATGCCCAGAATGTACTATATCCCTGCAAAAGTGACATATTTTTAACTTAATATTTACCCGCTACAGGGCAAAAGTGTTGTTTTTAGTTTAAATATGCTAAATATTTTTTAAATGGAGAAAAAACCTTCAGGTTTTACCTAAAAAGATGCACAGTAAAAAGTTCAATAAGTGGCTTGATATTTATTTTTAATATGTTCCATTATATTTTTAAACTTTAAAAACGTTCTCCTTAAAAATCAAGTTTTTTGATTTACGACGTTACGACGTTACGTTTTTTGATTTACATTAAGTTAAAAATATGTCGCTTTTTCTGGGATATAGTACATTTTATGGGCATTCCAAAAACATGCACTACTGAAAATTGTCCATTTTTGACATTTGACGTTGTTGAAAGGTGTGAGCTTTGTGTGTTGCTTCAAAAAACCTATAAATATATGTACAAATATATATTTACAATCACTCAAGTGTGTTACATTTGAATTCATTCAGATATGACATTTTTAAGTTTTTCAAAAACATTATTATTCTTTTTAAGTTTTTATCTTTCGTGGACTTACACTGATTGGCTTCATTAGCCTAGAGAAGTGACGTCGATGGCTGATTGCGTAGTTGCTATACATAACTGGCATTGCGGGCTCTATTCAAGAATGCTCAAAGTCAAGGAGCTATGAAATAAGACCTTACACAATGTCGAAATTATAACATCACAAAGAAGCGCCTTGAGGTACTATGTTAGAAAATGGGACTATACAAATTGTAATAAATCTAGATTATAATGTTGGAAAATGGGGCTATATAAATTGCGATAAATCTAGATAATAATGTTGGAAAATGGGGCTATACAAATTGCGATAAATCTAGATAATAATGTTGGAAAATGGGGCTATACAAATTGCGATAAATCTAGATAACAATGTTGGAAAATGGGGCTATACAAATTGCGATAAATCTAGATAATAATGTTGGAAAATGGGGCTATACAAATTGCGATAAATCAAGATAATAATCTATTTTAATTTTTAACATCTCAATAAAGATAAAGAAGAATATAGAAGTCTCAGAATTTACTTAGCTTACCTATCGTAGGCTTGGATAAGTGATCACTTTACACACGTGCAACATTCACCAATGGATCTTTGTGAGACGACAGGAATATCTTTTATTTATTGTTTCGGCATTAACTTTGTGGTAAGACATGTTACAATGATTAAAGAAAACACTTGTTTTTATACCACTTGAGCTTTATTAAGGACTACTAGTTTCGGAATCTAAACTTCCATCGTCAGGTCTGAATAATATATAATTTAACATCCTCAACTTATAAAGGATTGTATTACACTCGTAAAGTGTTTATAACACCCGATATATATTGTCCGCCTCCATAGTGTAGTGGTTAGCGCGCTAGGCTACCATGCTGGAGGTCCCGGGTTCGATTCTCAAGAGGGTCAAATAAATATTAGTGATTTTTCAGTATAAAATTTAATTAATATGACACTGGACTGGTACCTGAAGCGGAAGGCTGATCACCTTTCCTTCATATGTTAACGATTAAGATAACACTTCGTTTACGATTCTTCTATACGATGCAGTGCCCTATGCACCATTGGGGTGAGGACAAGGGTTAGAAGAAGAAGAAGATATTGAACTTTTAGGTAAAACCTGAATGTTTTTTCTACGTTTTCAAAATATTTAGTATGTTTAAAAAAATAATTAAATAATACTTTTTCTTCAAAATGCAAAAACAACACTTTCTGCCCTGTAGCGGGTAAATATTAAGTTTAAAATATGCCGCTTTTGCTGGGATATAGTACATTTTCTGGGCATTCCGTAAAACATGCACAGCTGAAAATGGATGATTTGTGATATTTGACGTTGTTGAAAGGAGTGAGCGATATGTTATTTTAAAATGAAATTAAACATTAAGTTTAATAGCGCGTATTTTATTCAGGCTGAAATTTTTAAAAAACGGGGATTATTCAAACAGGGATTTATAGAGTTGGCGTTTTTTTTGCCGAGATATGAAAATTATTGAATAAAGTACACTAGTTGAATGATGGAGCCTCAAATTCAAAGCAAATATAGCAATAAATCCGTCAGCATAGTAAGGAAATTGTATTGGATACAGGAATTTGACAAGCAGGTTTGTATTCAGACGTGTTCAAGGAAGCTGAAAATCGCTTAGTTACAAATTAAGCATTATTTTAAAAACATTACAAAAATGCGGATATATGTTGTACTTAGTCAAATTGACATTATCAATACGTCATTATATCATTTATTTATATAATATATAATATAATATAATATATATATATATATATATATATATATATATATATATATATATATATATATATATATATATATATATATATATATATATATGTATATATATATATATATATTTATATATATATATATATATATATATATATATATATATATATATATATATATATATATATATATATATATATATATATATATATATATATGTATATATATATATATATATATACATATATATATATATATATATATATATATATATATATATATATATATATATATATATATATATATATATATATATATATATATATATATATATATATATATATATATATATGTGGTCAGCGCGCTCGGCTACCATTCTGGAGGTCCCGGGTTCGATTCCCAGGGGTGTCAAATATATATAAGTGATTTTTTCACTCTATTATTTATTCCATATTACCCTAGACTGGTACCTGAAGCGGAAAGCTGATCTCCTTTCCTTCGTGTGTTATATGTGTATATGCATATATGTAAGCATACATACTCCTAATACTCTACTTCGTATCCATCCCTAAAGAAGACAAGAACACTGGTTTTCTGAATAAAAGTACCAAAAAAGCAAAACTATTTTGTTGTTTTATTTAAATTAAAAGTTTTATAAAATGTGCCACCACGTCATTGTTTATGTTAAAATAAAGTGCCTTATCGCATCCAATGGTGCATAGGGTAATGAATCGTATAAATGCAGTGTAATCTTTATCTTTAAATACATTAATGAAATCAGTCCTGCGCTTCAGGTAGCAGGCCAGGGTAATATTAAATAAATATAATAATAAAAAATAACCTATATTTCATCGTCATACGTTATTAATTCCTCTTATTTTCTTTATCAATATTTATTTTCTTTTTATTAATACATAAAAACTATGAAAAATGTATGTTTTCTTGAAAATACATACTACTACGTAAAAAATGATAGATGTCCCGTTTTGAAGACAAAAATATAAATTGGAGATAATCCAGATTTGTAAACAAGTATTTGGACACACTCAAAATGTTGTATACAAAAATAAATGGTCACGTTTGTTGTTACACAAAGTAAACAATGGATGATAAGGGTAGTGTTGAATTTTTATTTATTTTATATTTTTTATAATTTTTGTTTTATATTACAGGTAGCGAAATCAAAAGATTCTTCGATGGGAAGTCAGTGTTCGTGACTGGAGGATCGGGATTCTTAGGAAAAGGTGAATAATATTTATATATTTATATACTTATACAGTCAAAATGATTGATGAAAAAAATTACAATATTAAATAAGATGAAATTGGACATATCGCTTACTCCTTTCAAGAACGTCATAAATCAAAAAACTTGATATTTCAGGAGAACGTTTTTAAAGTTTAAAAATATAACACATTTTATTAAAAATAACTATCAAGCCACTTATTGAACTTTTTACTATGCAACACATCTCTTTAGGTAAAACCTGAAGGTTATTTCACAATTTTAAAAACATTTAATATATTTTAAAAAAAATTCTCGGCTACCGTACTGGAGGTCCCGGGTTCGATTCCCAGGGGGGGTCAATATAATTAAAAGTGATTTTTTCACTCTTATATTTAATCAATATTACCTTGGACTGGTACCTGAAGCGGAGGGCTGATCACCTTTCCTTCATGTGTTAACGATCAAGATAACACTGCGTTTATATGATGCAGAGCCCTATGCACCATTGGGCTGCGGATCAGGGTTTAAAGAATATATATATTTTTTATAAATAATATCTTTTCTTCAAAATGCAAAAACAACACTTTCTGCCCTGTAGCGGGTAAATATTATGTTAAAAATATGCCGCTTTTACTGGGATATAGTACATTTTCTGAACATTCCGAAAACATGCACAACTGAAAATTGATGATTTTTGATTTATGACGTTCTTGAAAGGAGTGAGCGATATGAAAGTGACCTGGATATAATATAGTATACCTCTGCACATGGTTTTGAAAAGAAAAGAGTTATCGATCAAATTTTACCTGTGTTTAAAGAAAATTACGTTTCGACTTATCGCATATTAAGACCTTGTTAACTAATTAACTAACTTAAAACGAATTAAAATCACAAAATGCACATTTTATTAATTATGTATTAAATTTTCTTCAATCTTTTTTTTTATGTTACAATGCATTAACCTACCTTGCACTCTTCACCTCAGTAAAAATTAATTAATATTTAATATACAGTGGGTGGCCATATTATTAGGGACACGCCGAATTTTCATTATTAATTGAATTTAATGAGCAAATAATTTGTTTTTTTCATTATTTTTTTATTGATTGGGGTGCTTTATTTAGAATATAGACACAATATTATCATGGATTTAATAATACCAATTTATTTTTATCATAAAAAGTGATTATTCAACAACTTCAGAAAAATCTCAATTTCAAAACCCTTATAATGCAAATTAATAATAATAATAAAACCCTTATCCGCACCCCAATGGTGCATAGGGCACTGTGTCATATAAACGCAGTGTTATCTTGATCGTTTACACATGAAGGAAAGGTGATCAGCCCTCCGCTTCAGGTACCAGTCCATGGTAATATTGAATAAATATTACAGTGAAAAAATCGCTTATATTTTATTTTACCCCCCTTGGAAATCGAACCCGGGACCTCCAGAACGGTAGCCGAGCGTGCTGACCGTTACACTACGGAGGCGGACAAATAATGCAAAATACTATTACTAAAACCCTTATATGCAAATAACTATTGCCCTTTGCTGCGATTACAACCTCCAAACGTCAGGGTATGCTTTTTATGCAGATTTTTGCATTGTGCCAGAGATTAGGGTTATCATGCCATACTCTGACAAGAGTTCAGTATTCTATCATTTTAGCAATCTCACGTTTCGTTAGTTCCCGAAGGTTTTCAATGGGGTTCACATCCAGCTAATTCCCCGGGTAAGGCAAAACACACAGTTTTTTTTTCAGCCAGGAATTTGTGTATAATACCACTTAAAAACACTACTTCATGAAATCGGTAGGTATGGCATTCTATTATCTCTGCCTACACCTGTGGAGAAGCGACGTGATGGTTAGTTAGTATTTTAAAATATCCATCAATCGTTTTGTTTTTCGCCTTATTGATGTGTTTTATTGGCTAATAAATTAATATTAAAATTCACAAGACTATCGGTGACATTCTTATTTAAATCTGTAGAGAACTAAGGGAGATAATAATAATAATAAAACCCTTATCCGCACCCAAATGGTGCATAGGGCACTGCGTCATATAAACGCAGTGTTATCTTGATCGTTTACACATGAAGGAAAGGTGATCAGCCCTCCGCTTCAGGTACCAGTCCATGGTAATTTTGAATAAATATTACAGTGAATAAATCGCTTATAATTTATTTTACCCTCCTCGGAAATCGAACCCGGGACCTCCAGAACGGTAGCCGAGCGTGCTGAACATTACACTACGGAGGCGGACAAATAAGGACAAATGAAACCCTTATATGCAAACTACTATTACCCTTTGCTGCGATTACAACCTCCAAATTCGTCAGGGTATGCTTTTTATGCAGTTTTTACGAAGGCGAATTTTGCAAAAGAAAATGATTAATGAAAATATTGATTACATCGGCTGTTATAAACACTTCACGAGCCACCAATATTAAAATAACTCCATCGTTTCTGTGACGTCATTCATTATCAACCTACGAAAACAACGTTTTTACGATGGCGAATTTCGCAAAAGAAAATGATTAATGAAAATATTAATTATATCGGCTGTTATAAACACTTCACGAGCCACCAATATTAAAATAACTCCATCGTTTCTGTGACGTCATTCATTATCAACTTACGAAAACAACGTTTTTACGAAGGCGAATTTTGCAAAAGAAAATGAAAAATGAAAATATTGATTATATCGGCTGTTATAAACACTTCACGAGCCACCAATATTAAAATAACTCCATCGTTTCTGTGACGTCATTCATTATCAACTTACGAAAACAACGTTTTTACGAAGGCGAATTTTGCAAAAGGAAATTATTAATGAAAGTATTGATTATATCGGCTGTTATAAACACTTCACGAGCCACCAATATTAAAATAACTTCATCGTTTCTGTGACGTCATTCATTATCAACTTACGAAAACGACGTTTTTACGAAGGCGAATTTTGCAAAAGAAAATGATGAATGAAAATATTGATTATATCGGCTGTTATAAACACTTCACGAGCCACCAATATTAAAATAACTCCATCGTTTCTGTGACGTCATTCATTATCAACTTACGAAAACAACGTTTTTACGAAGGCGAATTTTGCAAAAGAAAATGATGAATGAAAATATTGATTATATCGGCTGTTATAAACACTTCACGAGCCACCAATATTTAAATAACTCCATCGTTTCTGTGACGTCAACCTACGAAAACAACGTTTTTACGAAGGCGAATTTCGCAAAAGAAAATGATTAATGAAAATATTAATTATATCGGCTGTTATAAACACTTCACGAGCCACCAATATTAAAATAACTCCATCGTTTCTGTGACGTCATTCATTATCAACTTACGAAAACGACGTTTTTACGAAGGCGAATTTTGCAAAAGAAAGTGATGAATCAAAATATTGATTATATCGGGTGTTATAAACACTTCACGAGTCTAATACAATCCTTTGTATGTTGATTATTAAATTAGATATTCTTCCCGTCTGCAAATGATCCATTATGATTTTAAAATTATGCACATTTTTAAGCGTCGACCACCAGACGACAATGTGTCACGCGGGGTCAACAGATAGCGAAGAATTAAAATTACTGTTTACAAATTTTATGCAATATGGCTGACATTTGAACTGCAGTCCGCCCAGGCAATTATCTGTTATAAATTTAAATAAGGCATTTTAATATGAAATGTGATTCAAAACAGCCAATGAATATATTTACAACACAATCGTTATCATATTTTTTCTTTGTTTTTATAATGATTTTGAATTTATTTAAAATTATAATTTGGCTTATTTTGTCCGCCTCCGTAGTGTAATGGTCATCACGCTCGGCTACCGTTCTGGAGGTCCCGGGTTCGATTCCCAGGGGGGTTAATAAATATAAGTGATTTTTTTCACTGTATTATTTATTCAATATTACCCTGGACTGAAGCGGAGGGCTGATCACCTTTCCTTCATGTATAAACGATCAAGATCACACTGTGTTTATATGAAGCAGTGCCCTATGCACCATTGGGGTGCGGATAAGGGTTTTATTATTATTTATTATTATTTATTATTATTGTAAGCTTAAATAAATTGAAATCATCATAAAAAAATAATGTATAAGAAATATAAAAAATAACTCCAAATAGGAAGTAATCCAGATCTGTGAACAAGTATTTAGACACACTCAAAATGTTATAAACAGTTGTTGTTTTTTTGTATAAAATGTAGCTCCACCAAGAAATGTGTCGGGTTGTGGTCCCGTGGTTAGTGTCGCGGACTCTTGAGTCAGAGTTTCTCGGTTCGAACCCACTCTACCGCAATTTGAATCTTTGAAGTGTTATATATTGTACGAGTATTTGAAAAGCGTTCAAGTATTAACTGCGTATATCAAACTTAACCATTTCCTTTCCAATCACACAAACATTACACGTGATCCGAAGGGGGGTATCAAAAGACCCCAGTTCATATTTGTATGGAAATCGTAGTACGCAGCTTGCAGCAAGTGGTAACTCGCCGCCAACTGAGTCATGGATACTACGTCCATGCCAACGCGCCGTCATGCGGCGACTGAGTGCGGGTAACGGGACACTAGATCAAACGAAAACCGAGTAGTTTAGTTGTCTCGCTCTCTCGTTATCGTAGTACCACATTTATTAGAATGAAAGAAATGACATAAAATTGTGACAATATATTGTACGTATGTAGATCACGCGGCACCGACTGATTGTGATTTTGATCAAAGATAATATTTTGAAGCATTTAATGATTAGAAATCATAAAAATTAAAAAAGGATAAATTTCCTTAATATTATTTTTACGATTACAAAAAAATATGGAGTAAATAGCTCATATAATACTAAAAATATGCAATTCAAATTCATTTAGGCAAATCCATACGAAATTCATATTCAGACAGGCGCTCGACTGCGAAACTAGGGTAGCGGGTTCAACTCCCGCCAAGTGCAAAATAAATTCAAGAAAGATTAATTTTCAATTGGTCTGGGTGTTTGTGATGTATTTTTTATACATTTACCTTCTCTATCCTAACTATTCTACCTTCAGACAAAGATCTAATAGAAGCTTTGCGGGTTATTCCTTTAAAAACAGATAATGATAATAAAAAATAAATGGGGGGATTTCAATTCCCCCTGTTAGATTCGGCTAGGTTAACCTAATTCGCCTTCAATAGGTACTTACTTATTTTAATTGAATAGCAGTATATTAGAAGTTATTAAGTTCTAGAAGGCACTGATAATGGGCGTACCTTGGATCACCTCGCTTTTAATTATTTCCTACATCATATCTCAAGAAAATCAAGGTTAACTTAATAAAAATACGATGATATTTTTCAGTTTATGTATTAATTTTTTTATTGATTTTTTGAAAAACACATAAAAATTAGTATTTTGACAATTCGCTCACTCCTTTCAAGAACGTCATAAATCAAAATTCGTAAATTTTCAGATGTGCATGTTTTCGGAATGCCCAGAAATGAACTATACCCAGCAAAAGAGGCATATTTTTAACTTAATATTTACCAGCTACAGGGCAAAAAATGTTGCTTTTGCATTTTTAAGAAAAGATGTTGTATAATTATTTTTTTAAATAAACTAAATATTTTTCAAATGGAGAAAAAATCTTCAGGTTTTACCTAAAAAGATCTGTTGCACAGTAAAAAGTTCAATAAGTGGTTTGATATTTATTTTTAATACATTGTGCTATATTTTTAAACTTTAAAAACGTTCTCCTGAAAAATCAAGTTTTTTTATTTATGACGTTTTTGAAAGGAGTGAGCGAATTGTCTCGCCTAGTTATGGCATTTTCAAACGAATGTATAGATTAAATGGACAGACGGTCCTTATGTAGCTATACAATTCTAGGTAATTAAGTAATAGTTTTAATATGTGTAGTAATATTTTATGGGAGACAACAATAATATTGTTGTCTCCTCTCGCTTTTTTTCAAAATTTTGAATAGACACATTTTCACTCCTTTCAACAACGTCATAAATGTCAAAAAACTTGATTTTACAGGAGATTGTTTTTAAAGTTAAAGAATATAACGAAATGTATTGAAAATAAATATCTAGCCACTTGTTGAACTTTTTACTGTGCAACAAATCTTTTTAGGTAAAACCTGGAGGTTTTTTTTCCATTTGAAAAATATTTAATATATAAAAAATAATAACTAAACAATACCTTTTCTTCAAAATGCAAAAAAAAACACTTTCTGCCCTGTAGCGGGTAAATATTAAGTTAAAAATATGCCGCTTTTGCTGGGATATAGTACATTTTCTGGGCATTCCAAAAACATGCACAACTGAAAATTGACGATTTTAGATATATGACGTGGTTGAAAGGAGTGAGCGATATATAAAAAAAAATAGTTTTCAGGAGATTGTTTAATAATATTTTTATTATTAAAACCCTTATCCGCACCCCAATGGTGCATAGGACACTGTGTCTTATAAACGCAGTGTTATCATGATCGTTTTACACATGAAGGAAAGGTGATCAGCCCTCCGCTTCAGGTACCAGTCCAGGGTAATATTGAGTAAATATTAATTAATTTTCAGACATATTTGAGAAATATTAATCTCAAATATATCTGCCTCCGTAGTGTAATGGTCAGCACGCTCGGCTACCGTTCTGGAGGTCCCGGGTTCGATTCCCAGGGGGGGGTCAAATAAATATAAGTGATTGTTCCACTGTAATATTTATTCAATATTACCCTGGACTGGTGGTACCTGAAGCGGAGGGCTGATCACCTTTCCTTCACGTGTAAACGATCAAGATAACACTGCTTTATATGACGCAGTGCCCTATGCACCATAGGGGTTCGGATAAGGGTTTTATTATTATTATTATTAATATTTCTAAGTCCTCTGTTGCATGTGTGTCATGTAACCTTTATTTTTATCAAATGAGTGATTATTTTCTATTAAGTGATTGGCATAGTTTATATGTGTTCAAAATGATAGCGGATGTGTATAGTTCAAAAGAAATGAATAAGGTTCATCCCTAAAAACAATACAATAGAAACAATAATTCAATAGTCACAATGGATTCAATATCTTATATCAATCAAGATCTATCGCATAGTTCATTTTTTTGTTTTATTCGTATTGTCCTATTTTCTAAATAGGACAACGCTAAATCTGATAGACCTTTATGTCCTATTGCCTCATCAATTTTTGTCAACTGCATACCTTCTTTTGTACATTCTGTTTCCAATTTAAATGTTTCTTTTTAAAAATTGGACATACCCACACTAAATGGGAGACATTTTTTTAATGACGTTTCATTACATTCGCAAGTAGAGTTTTGTCTAATTTTAAAACGGAAGAGATATTCGCGAAATGCTCCATGACCCGTACAAATTTTAGTGAATGCATAGTTCAATTTAATAATAATAATTAATTTGGATAACTTATATAGCGCCATTTTCGTAAAAAAATACCTCAAGGGGCGCTTCACGGTGAATGAATTGGGGAAAATATTATGGTGGAAATGATTTAGCAAACAAATGTGTTTTTAGTCTTTTTCTAAAGATCATCTCACTCTCACTATTTCTAACCATTGGTGGAAGAGCATTCCACGCCGTCGGTCCTGCAACAGCAAAGGCACGCTCGCCAAATTTAGTGCGTTGGTTGCGAGCTGGTAAGATAACTTTGCCCATTGCAGATGTTGTAGCCGATCGAAGCGTGAGACGTCTATCAACCAATTCATCTGGAATACACAGCTCCTTAAGATACTCTGGAGCCATATTGTGTAGGCAGAGTTTATACTCAACTCTTTCGGGAAAGCGTAACCAGTGGAGTTTGTGAAGTAGTGGGGTGATGTGACTGAATTTAGAAATTCCAAAAATTAGTCTCGCAGCTGCGTTTAACACTGATTGCAGTCGAGTCATTTTATTGTTTGGTAGACCCGTGTATATACCGTTACAATAATCTACTCTCGATATTACAAACAATTTATATATTTTTAAAGAAAATTCAAACAATTTTGTATAGTTGAGAATGTTTCCATAATTGTTCTCTGTTCTGCTTCTAAATATGTGTCGCCTACTTTCAAAATCCGCCAGATCCATGTAAGTCGATTTTACAAAAAATGCAAAATTCTCCGGGTAACATTTATGTTTTTAAGATTTGTCTATCTTTACATGAAATATTATGGAATAGAGAATTTTCCCATTTTTTTAGATATTTTTTCAGTATTTAAAAAAAAAACACAAGACTCAAACCAATAATGACGTCATCTTAATTTTTGACCTATCCCTGCTCTCTGGTTGGCCAATACGTCAGAAGGCAAATTTCATGAATATAGCGGAATTTGAAATACAACGCTGTTTTTAAGTATTTTTTAGCAGGGTTTTCAAGTATGTAAAAATTTTAAACAATAAAACCGACAATTGGCATTCCGATAGGGTATTTATTTTAAAATCTTATAAAATTGGATCTGGCTGATTTTAAAAGTAAGCGACACATATATCTACAATACTTGTTCACAAAATCTGGATTATCTCCAATTACAGGAGTTATTTTCATATTATTTTTTGACATCTCTTAAAAGATGAAGAAGAATTTGATGAGATGTCAAAAAATAATATGAAAATAACTCCCGTAGTTGGAGATAATCCAGATTTTGTGACAAATATTTGGACACACTCAAAATGTTGTAAATAAATTATCTGGTCAAATTGTAAGAAATGAAAATGATATTTTCTGGCGTTTCTCATGTGTGTTCTCACTATCCAGGATTCGGATACTAATAAATGAGTTTCTGCTTAATAAAAAGCTTCTTTTCATCTCACTAATAGATGTCTCTAGTGAAGTTCTAGTGATTCAAGAATAATGTTGCAAAATTGGTTCATATATATAGGACTTCCAAGAATTTCAGTAGTGTGGTTGTCAATAATGATGAGATGTCAAAAAATAATATGAATTTTGTTTAGTCGGGAAGAAAAATTTCATAATTGTTCTCTGTTTTGCTTCTATATATATAGACTATTCATAAAATTTAATATTGTCTATTAAAAACGACGATATAAGAAAGGAATGTAAGGCTGAACGAGGAATAATTGAAAAGATTAGGAAGAGCTCTTTGCGGTGGTATGGACATGTGGAGCGAATGGATAGCGAGAGAATGACTAAGAAAATATATGTGGCGAATGTGAGAGGGAAATCAGAACGTGGACGACCGAAAAAGACTTGGCACGATCAGATCAATCAGAACCTAAAATCTGGCGGTGTCAAAAGTCTGCGTAATCGGAGGGCATGTATGACTAGATGTATGGATGTGAAGGAGGCGAGGAGTGTATGTCAGGACAGAAGAGTGTGGCGTTCCATCCTCTCTGCCTACCCCTGCGGGGAAACGGCGTGATGGTAGTAGTAGTAGTAGTAGTAGTAGTCTCTTGTACCAACTTCTTTGCTTAACTAAGGGGAAATTGATAACACTCCGGTGTTGTCTTTTTAAAGTTGCTTCTTTAGCTCTAGAATGGTTCATTATTCATTACCAAATACATATTCCTTTACAATTATTTTGATTATTTTCAGTTCTAATAGAGAAATTGCTTCACTCATGTCCCGGGATAAAGAAGATTTACGTTTTGCTCAGAGGAAAGAAAGGAAAATCCACCCAGGAGCGCATGAAGGACCTTCTCGCCTGTGAGGTATACATATAAACAAATATAAAAATATCAAAAGATCTAGCCAAAGAATGAATAGTGTACTAGAAATCCCTTTTTGCAAATCCAGACTCACGCAGACACTCATTTTTCATAGCTAAAAAACTGTTAAATATTCATAAGCATATAAATATTATATTTATTGTTTCGGCATTAACTTTGTGGTAAGACATGTTACAATGATTAAAGAAACACTTCGTTTTTTACCACTTGAGTTTTATTATAGACTACATGTTTCAGAAGTTAAACTTCCATCATTCAGGTCTGTATTATAACTATTATTGTTACAATACAGACCTGAATGATGGAAGTTTAACTTCTGAAACATGTAGTCTATAATAAAACTCAAGTGGTAAAAAATGAAGTGTTTTCTTTAATCATATAAATATTCATTCCATAACACTAATTGATTATAATTTATATTTGAAGCACTAACTTTGTGATTTTCTATTTTATAATTACAATGTAACTTTGTTATAAAATCACTCTTAAATTTTATAGTGATTTCGAAACAAAATTAATACAAAAATAAAACCCTTATCCGCACCCCGATGGTGCATAGGGCACTGCGTAATATAAACGCAGTGTTATCTTGATTATTTACACATGAAGGAAAGGCGATCAGCCCTCCGCTTCAGGTACCAATCCAGGATAATATTGAATAAATATGACAGTGAAAAAATCACTTGTATTTATTTTACCCCCCTTGGGAATCGAATCCGGGACCTCCAGAACGGTAACCGAGCGTGCTGACCATTACACGACGGAGGCGGACAAAATTACATTTTAAAAATACTAATTATTAAAAATTGTTTCGATTAAAGATTTTTATGAGAAAATTTGTTTAAAAAAATACAAATCTATGTAGCTTCTTCTTTTAATTTATAACTCATACAGTACATATCGCTCACTCCTTTCAAGAACGTCAAACATAAAAAAAACTAAATTTTTCATGAGATCGTTTTTAAAGTTTAAGAATATAATAAAATGTATTAAAAATAAATATCAAGCCACCTATTGAACTTTTCACTGTGCATCAGATCTTTTAAGGTAGAACCTGCATGTTTTTTCTCCATTTGAAAAATATGTAGTATATTTGAAAAAATAATTAAACAATACCTTTTCTTCAAAATGCAAAAACAAAACTTTCTGCCCTGTAGCGGGTTAAATATTAAGTTTAAAATGTGCCGCTTTTGCTGGGATTTAGTACATTTCCTAGGCATTCCGAAAAACATGCACAACTTTAAATGGATGATTTTTTATATAAGTATGACGTTGGTGAAAGGAGTGAGCGATATATAAAAATATTAAAAGATCTAGCCAAAGAATAGAAAGTGTACTAGAAATCCTTGGAAATGGAATTCTTGATCTATGCGCATTATATTTGTAGGTTTTTTATGGCGTTGACAGGACCATGGAAGACCTGATCCTTGTGCATTATGTTTTCAGGTCTTCGAAGCTCTGACAGGACCATGGAAGTCTAGACTAAAGGAAGTCGAAGGGGAGCTCGGTGTTCCAGATTTGGGACTGTCTCCCGAAGATAAGGAATTGCTGGTCAAGAATGTAGACGTGGTTTTCCACTGCGCCGCCACAGTCAGGTGATCATAAAAATTGATTTTTTGATAAATAATATTGAAAGCTGTCCCACCGCATGCCCAGATCTGATACAGAAGCATCTAGGCTTTCTGACAGATCTGCTCTTGCTAAGCAATTTTATTATTTTTTTTTTAAACTAAGTTGCGAAATTTATTGGAAATGTGAAACAATATAAAATTGTATTCCGATTTTACTGTGAATTTACATTTAAAAGCTTTCAATATCCCTGTCACTGCCAGTCTAAATAAATACAAGTTTGTAAATCCATCACCAAATTTTCTAGAAGTACCCCGGTGTAGGCAGTGAAAGGGATTAGTATTTAGTTTAATTAGTCAGCTAGATCCAATTCAGATTCAGGTACACAGATGTATTTATATATATATATATATATATATATATATATATATATATATATATATATATATATATATATATATATATAATATATATATATATATATATATATATATATATGTATATATTTATATATATATATATATATATATATATATATATATATATATATATATATATATATATATATATATATATATATATATATATATATATATATATATATATATATATATATATAAATAAATATATATATATATATATATATATATATATGTATATATAAAAATTATTATTCTTGTTACAGATTCGACGAGAAATTGAAAAATGCTATCAATATTAATGTCAAAGGAACTGCAGAGGTGATTTCTCTCTGCAAACAGATGGACCATCTCAAGGTATATAACTTTCACATCACATCATAGATCTAAGCCAGGCAAGAGGTGAGGTGTGGTGCTATAGGCACATGTTGGTGCTATGGAACATGCAGAGAACAAGGGAACAACAACAAAAATCACGCAGGGCTGGGGAGTCTACATGCTTACCAAATAAAGTAACCAAGGCCATGATGTAGGGCATCCAGGCCTGCTTCTTACAGTCACGGAGGGCACATCGCTCACCTTTCAAGAACTTCATAAATAAAAAATCGTCAGTTTTCAGTTGTGCATGTTTTCAGAATGCCCAGAAAATGTACTATATCCCAGCAAAAGCGGCATATTTTTAACTTAATATTTAACCGCTACAGGGCAGAAAGTGTTGTTTTTGCATTTTGAAGAAAAGGTATTGTTTTATTATTTTTTTAAATTTATTAAATATTTTTAAATGGAGAAAAAACCTTCAGGTTTTACCTAAAAAGATCTATTGCGCAGTAAAAAGTTACATAAGTGGCTTGATATTTATTTTTAATGCATTGTGTTATATTTTTAAACTCTAAAAACGTTCTCCTGAAATATCACGTTTTTTGATTTATGACGTTCTTGAAAGGAGTAAGCTATATGTACCTATGTGCTTACTACTACATGGCAGAAAGTGTGGTTTTTGCATTTTGAAGAAAATGTATTGTTTTATCATTTTTTTTAAATATACTAAATATTTTTCAAATGGAGAAAAAACCTTCAGGTTTTACCTAAAAAGATCTGTTGCACAATAAAAAGTTCAATAAGTGTTCAATAAATATATTAAATATTTATTTTTAATACATTGTATTATAAATTCTCTGAAAAATTCCTTCTCCTGAAAAATCAAGTTTTTTCATTTATGACGTTCTTGAAAGGAGTGAGCAATATGTGAAGCTACAGAGGCTACAGAGGACGACCCCACTTACAACCTACATGGACCAAAAGCATCTTAGACCATTGCTAAATACAGGTTTAAATAATCAATGCAATATGGATGTTTGATAATGGGCAGAGTGGTGAACGTTACACAAGCTTATAAACCGATCGCTCAAATCAGCCAAAAGCTAGGTCGTAAGCCCTGGGATGCTCAGACTTCCATCTTCTGTCATAAAAAAAGGGAAGAATGATTTATGTCTCAACTGGATAGTCGAGACGTTTAACCCTTTCCGGTCCACCAAAATTAAAAAAAAAAATCTAGGTAGACAGTTACATTCCAATTGGAGAAAAACCTTTGTCCTGTGCTCCACATACTGTTGTAATAGATACGAGTGATAAAAATGTAAGATTGGAGTTTAAATAAGTAATACTGATGATGAAAAAAATGTGGAATAACATCCGACATGGGACTTAAGAGGAAAAATCGACGTTGAATGAGATTCCACATTGGACCAGTAAGGGTTAAAATTTCAAATTCTTTTGGAATTATTTGGTATTGAATTTTGCTCATGTAAATTTATTCTGGTTTAAGTGATCACTTTACACACGTGTAACATTCACCAATTCTACCCATTATTGACAACCACACTACTCAAATTCTTGGAAGTTCTTTATATATGAACCAATTTAGAAACCTTGTTCTTGAATCACTAGAACTTCACTAGAGACATCTATTGGTGAGATGTAAAGAATCTCACATACTAATATATTACATTATATTACGGATTCAGATCTCACATACTAATATAAGAGTTTCTGCTTGATAAAAAGCTTCTTTACATCTCACCAATAGATGTCTCTAGTGAAGTTCTAGTGATTCAAGAACAAGGTTTCTAAATTGGTTCATATATAAAGAACTTCCAAGAATTTGAGTAGTGTGGTTGTCAATAATGGGTAGAATTGGTGAATGTTACACGTGTGTAAAGTGATCACTTAAACCAGCCTATGACGGTCGTCAGCCCCGTAAATGCCCAGACTTCCATATTCTTCTTCATCTTTGATGAGATGTCAAAAAATAATATGAAAATAACTCCTGTAATTGGAGATAATCCAGATTTTGTGAACAAGTATTTGGACACACTCAAAATGTTGTAAATAAATTATCTGGTCAAATTAAATTTATTCTAATTACATTCGCCTCATAAATTTGTTATATCGTTCTTTCCTCACTCATTCGTTCCACGTGTCCAAACCATCTCAACACACCTTTCTTAATTTTATCGATAATGCTTGTCTCAGCTTTGTATTCCTTCTTTATTTCACTATTCAAACATCTATCATGCATTGTTTTGCTAGGGTAGGAGTCAAAACAATCGGCGGGTATGTATGAGGAGATGCATGAACGTGGAAGAGACGAAGAATGTTTGCAAGGACAGAGTGGTGTGGCGTTCTATTCTCTCTGCCTAACTCTGCGGGAAGCGGCGTGATGGTTAGTTAGTTATTTTTAAAATTTATTCTGAAATCTCAGACGAACTTTTTTATTATCCTGTTCATATTTCAGTCTGTGGTGTACGTATCGACAGCCTTCTCCCACTGTGAGCGAACTACAGAGGGCACTGATGAGCAGTTCTATCCCTCAGGACTAGATCCCAAGGCAGCCATGGAAATGGCTGACTTCCAGGATATTGGCGCCATCGAATCAGCCACACAAACGTAAGAATTTTATGTATCTGACATCTCAACATGGATGAGTAAGAAAGTTTGGGTATATTTATGCATTATTTTTAAATAAACACAGATTTTTTGAGTCTACTAAGTGATATATTATTAACAAAAACACATAAAAAATTGATATTGTGACAATTGTTTCGCCTTGTTAGGGCATTATTAAATGAATGCCCTAACAAGGCGAAACATTGTCACAATATTAATTTTTTATGTGTTTTTGTTAATAAAATTTAATAAAATACAACTTAGTAGACTCAAAAAAACTGTGTTTGATTTAAAATTAATACATAAATTAAAATGGAGTTCTACAAATTAAACGCCAAATCAATAAATAAGTTTAGGTATTTCTAACCCCCCTGTTCTTTGAGCATGTTGCGCGTGGCAACGAGGATAGCCTGTTGTGCCTAGAGGCAAAGAGAGGGAGAGGAAGATCCCCAAACGACGGACTGATCAAGTTAAGGTGGTTGGAGCGCTACAGCGCAGTCAAGGGATAACTGGGGAGAGTCATTGCTTCCACAAGGGTTACAAACCCTCAGTAATGAAGAGTAAGATGGAGAGCATTATAGAGTAATTGGCTCATTTTCATCTTGATTCGTTATCTCTAAAAGAATGTGGGATCCACAGAACCAGCAGTCTATTGAGTCACGATGTATGGAAGAATCCTTATAGACAGAGTCTTAACAAAAGACAAAGTGTTGTAGTTTCTAGTTGAACACCTACTTAAATTAACAGAAGGGAAGCAAGATGAAAGCGGATTAATTTTAACACAGATTTATTCAGTTCTAGAAAATGACAGTCAATAAATATTTAAGAATAATCGCGTGATTCTAATGTAAGCGCAGTTGGAGAAGGGCGTGTCGATCACTGGACGAGCGGGAACGGAATGTGACGCCCTGGTTTTTGTTCGGACCGAGCTCGGCTTCATTCTGCATTTCTTGCTTGCGTGTTAGATTATGTTCGTTTGTTCGATTATGTTGTGGGTTGCCACAGTGTGTATTGATCAAAATCACAGGCACCTCGGTGGTTGGAGCGATACGTGCAGCACAGTCGAGGGATAACTGGAGAAGGGTCTTTGCTTCCACAAGAGTCACAACCTTCAGTAATGAGAAGTAAGATGGAGAAGAAGAAGAATATTGTTTGGATATACGATGACTTTAACCCTCGATTATTCCATTTCTTTCAGATTGCTGAAGGGCTGGCCCAATACATACACCTTCACAAAAGCAATAGCCGAGGAACTTGTAAGGACAGAAGGTGAAGGACTTCCTATAGCTGTGTTCCGGCCAGCAATGGGTGACTATGAACATTTAATCCCTTATATAGATACCTTACAATAAGGCTTTGAACCTCCAAATAGAAGCTTTCAACTTCCCATGTAGAAGACTTCAATCTGCCATATCGCTCACTTCTTTCAACAACGTCAAATATCAAAAATCGTAAGTTTTCAGTTGTGCATGTTTTCGGAATGCCCAGAAAAGTTACTATATCCCAGCAAAAGCGGCATATTTTTAACTTAATATTTACCCGCTACAGGGCAGAAAGTGTTGTTTTTGCATTTTGAAAAATAGGTATTGTTTAATTATTATTTTTTAAATATTAAATATTTTTCAAATGGAGAAAAACCTTCAGGTTGCTCAGTAAAAGGTTCAATAAGTGGCTTATATTTATTTTTAATACATTTTATTATATTTTTAAACATTGTAAATGATCTACTGAAAAAAGTTTTTTGATATATGACGTTGTTGAAAGGAGTGAGCGACATATGTAGGTGTCTCCAACCCCCCATTATGCAACCATAAAGAAACATATAAAATGTCACATTCACTTCAACCCCTTATCCGCACCCCAGTGATGCATAGGGCACTGCATATTAGCAACGCAGATCTTTAATTCTGATCAGTGATCAGTCCTGCGCTTCTTGTACGAGTCCAGGGTGATATTGAATAAATATGAGAGCGAAAATCACCCACATTTCCTTTGACCCCCTTTGTCGTTGTGACCAGTCAAGTAATTTATAATATTAGATTGTTAATTTTCAGTGATTGGAACCACGGCAGCCTCCGCCGCCCCTGGCTATGTAGACAACATGTATGGGCCAACTGGATTTGTAGTCGGCATCGGATATGGTATTATCAAGTAAGTCAATTTTACTTTTCTTATTTCATTATAACTCACTAACCATACCGCCCCAGTGAACACATTTACACTAGAAACTATGGCTCTGACAAAGAGAAACGCAGAGAAGGTCTAGTGCACACAGCGATCTATGGAACGATCCATGCTTGGTTTTAGCCTGAGGGATAAAATTAATAAATAAAAATACCAGGAAAAGAACTAAAGTAGATCGAAGATAGTGGATAGAAGAACCAAAGTAGATAGAAGATAGTAGATAGAAGAACCAAAGTAGATAGTAAATAGTAGATAGAAGAACCAAAGTAGATAGTAAATAGTACAAAGTAGAGGATGTCATGGATCGCGTGGCAAAACTCAAATGGCAGTGGGCAGGACATATTGCAAATACGACCCAACAAGATGGACCCCAAGAATTTTACGATGGAGACCTTGGGAGAAGAATTTTACAAAAAGATAACAAAAAAGGTGTCGGAAGTCCCCAAAAGAGATGGTCCGACAACATTCCTACCCCCTACGCTGTGGGGGGTAGAAACTAGCTGCAAGCAGCAACCAACCAGAGGAAATGGAAAGAAGGAGCTTATGAAGAAGAAGAAGAAGAGCCATCACGCCACTAACCGCAGGGGTAGGCAGAGAGAATAGAGCGCTACATCAGTCTGTCTTTGCAAACAATCTTCACCTCTTCTAACGAGAGATTGAGATAACTAAACTAGTCGGCTTTTGTTTGATTCCGGCCTGTCATTTAGTCACTGCATGACAGCGCATTGGAACGGACGTGTTTCTATGACTCAGTTGGGTACTTGCTGCAAGCTGCGTACTACAATTTCCAGACAAATATGAACTCTCTTTTGGTACTCCCTTTTAGAATACGTGTAATTTTTGTATGATATGGGAAAGGATAACTCAACACCGTTTTATGTTTCAGGGCTATATATGCCATCGAGGATATGGAGGCGCATATAGTTCCTGCAGACCTGTGCATCAATGGGCTCATAGCGGCTGCATGGAAAGTAGGAACAGAGAAGTAAGGCCGATCTATCCTTCTACATATATTAGACAGTCCCTTTTTAGAGAATCCTTCTTCCTTGCTCCATCCCAACTTATCGTCTTTGTAAATTGTTGGGGTCAGCTCTCCTCGTCCTCGGGTCTTAGGTTTTTCTATCATACACATTGATAGAAAAACCATTGCATTGAAAAAAAACCGGAGCATTGGTCTGTATGTTCCCGATAGTTACCTAAGACAGCGTCGGCATAGATTGTTTCACATTCCTATACACAGGACCAACCTGCCGATGGTTATGCCTGTAGGAAGAGCTACCGCTATGTTGAACAATATCACATTGGATATTGATCTGTTCCATGTGTCCGAAGGAGTTTTCCGAAGCGGGATTCTTCTACACCTTTAAGTCTTCTTGCTTACTTTTACTTTTAATATATACGCCTTGAATATTGTTTGTTATGTATATATTATTTTTTTATTGAATTAATTGAATTGAATTGAATTGAATACACAACATCACCTAGGCCATGCCTGCGAATCATATTATCTTTCAGTAACATCCATAATTTTTTTGGTCTTCCTCTGGATGTTTTTCATTTTGTTTGGCGATCGCCTGGTTTACAATATGCACAGGTTCTCTGCGTCCTATGTGCCCATACCACCTCCAATTGCCTTTCCTCTACCTTACTATTGATGCCTGTTACAGCCAGACTTCCACGAATGCGTGAACTCTATATTTACAACATTTTGAGTGTGTCCAAATACTTGATCACAAAATCTGGATTATCTCCAATTACAGGAGTCATTTTCATATTATCTCACCAATAGATGTCTCTAGTGAAGTTCTAGTGATTCAAGAACAAGGATTCTAAATTGGTTCATATATATATGTAATAAAATGCCTAGGTACCTACCTATACATTTTATTAAGTACTTACATATAGTGCCTACATAAAACAGATCTACCACCAGATGTCGCATGCGTCGCACTGAATAAAACAAAAGACATACGACATCCGATAGAAAAAATATAGTATTCTGAACTGTCAGAATCAGATAGATAGATAGAAACATATTATAAAGATAAATTAAGAATAAACTTTAATTATAAACTTTAATTACAAAGCAACACATTGTTTATTTTTTATTATACACCCACTTTACATATTATTTACACCCAATTTACAAAGAAAAATATTACCACGTTTTATATATATATATATATATATATATATATATATATATATATATATATATATATATATATATATATATATATATATATATATATATATATATATATATATATATATATATATATATATATATATATATATATATATATATATATATATATATATATATATATATATATATATATATATATATATATATATATATATATATATATATATATATATATATATATATATATATATATATATATATATATATATATATATATATATATATATATATATATATATATATATATATATATATATATATATATATATATATATATATATATATATATATATATATATATATATATATATATATATATATATATATATATATATATATATATATATATATATATATATATATATATATATATATATATATATATATATATATATATATATATATATATATATATATATATATATATATATATATATATATATATATATATATATATATATATATATATATATATATATATATATATATATATATATATATATATATATATATATATATATATATATATATATATATATATAGAGCTTCCAAGAATTTGAGTAGTGTGGTTGTCAATAATGAGTAGAATTGGTGAATGTTACACATGTGTAAAGTGATCACTTAAACCAGCCTATGACGATCGTCAGCCCCGTAAATGCCCAGACTTCCATATTCTTCTTCATCTTTGATGAGATGTCAAAAAATAATAACTCTTTATTTTATCTCTAAGGATGCTCCAAGTGACCATCAACCATTCATTTAAATTTTCAGTAGTTATTATTCTTGAATACCTATGGCCTACTTTTTTCGTACTGCTATAAAGCACTTGCACAGCAAATTTCAGTTCATTTGAAATACAGTAACCTCGTGCTGACTTGTATCGTATCATTTTTATACAAGTTACGTATTTTATACAAGGACTACAAATGATCGGATGGCACTCACTCACTTCGTCGTCATTCAGTTGCAATATTATTTCGCCACTACAGAATAATAAAACATTTTGCACTAAAAGAGGAAAATCTCTCTTTTTTGGCAAATCTTTGGGGCCTCGTTGACACGGGTTCAAATGAAATGAAATTTCGTTTTTAATTTAAGACCTACTCAGTAAATACCACTTTTTCTAAATTTTAATGTCACACGTGTTTTGATGTATTGCACATTATTTTTAAACACCGTAATGGATTTTAAGAAATAGTGGTATTTACCAAGTAAAACTTATTTTAAAAATTTATAAATTTTGGATGGGAATGGATAGAAGTGACTGGCGAATGAATTAGTAAAAGAATGAAATTTCGTATCTGAATAGGCCATGTTAGTTTCCAAAAATTAAATATGTGTAGTTATTATTTGTGTCGGGTTGTGGTCCCATGGTTAGTGTCGCGGACTATTGGGTCAGAGTTCCTCAGTTCGAACCCACTCTACCATAATTTGAAACCTATTTCTAATAATGAGCTTCTTAGGCTCACAGAAATAGTATGAAATTGAAGTATTTTTGAAAATATTAAAAGCACAAATATTTCTCTTTTTTTATATAATTAAAAATATCAGGGTTTAAGTTTTCAAATTTGATTTATTTGCAGATATGCAGAGCCTCCTATATACAATTTTACACTGCATCCTAAGAACATCATCACTTGGTCAAAAATGTTTTCCTACGGCACTGACTATGGACACTCTGTACCCCTGCCGGACGTCATGTGGTATGTATTACTATTGTTCACCTAATGCAGTGCCCAGTGCACCATTCAATGTATAGAACATGCATACAAACAACACCCTGTTAAGAATCGTAGCTAAGCATGCTTGGCACCATTTGACACAAAGTATCTCGATTCGATTTTTGTTGCCAGTGTGGGAAATATGGACCAAATGCAAAATAAATGCATGGGTAAATGATCATATTTCCCCGTCTTATTCCACATTCCTGAGTGTTATGACCCTTGTGGAAGCAATGGCTCTTCTCCAGTTATCCCTTGACTGCGCTGCACGTAGCGCTCCAACCACCTTAACTCCATCGGTCCATCGTGTCCATCTTCCTCTCCCTCTCTTCTCCTCCAGGATACCTATCACAACCAGTCGTTTTAGGCTATCCTCGTTGCCATGCTCAACGTGTCCGAAGAACTGAAGAAACCGTCGTGTACGGACAGCCAGAGTCAAGCCATCCAAGTGTGACTCCTGACAAATGGACTCGTTGGTGCGTCTAGCTGTCCATGGAATTTGCCTCCAATACCATATTTCGAAAGCACCAATTTTTCTCCTTTCTACATATAAAAAACATTTTTTTTCTTGTCACGTTTTAGGTATAATTCGACTACCATGACGCAGAACAGACTGTGGTACAACATACTTTGGTTCTTCCTCCACTTAATACCGGCCATTTTGGTGGACACATACTTCTTACTGACCGGAGGCAAGCCCAAGTAAGATACACATTAATTTTTCAGTCCATATTTTAGTGTAGTCGCTTGACGTCGCTATTGTGACACCCTGATATAAATATCCACCTCTGTAGTGTAATGGTCAGCACGCTGGGCTACCGTTCTGCAGGTCTCGGGTTTGATTCCCAGGGGGGGTCAAACAAATATAAGTGTTATTTTTCACTCTAATATTTATTCAATTATACCCTGGACTGGTACCTGAAGCGGAGGGCTGATCACCTTTCCTTCGTGTGCTCATACAAGGTACCGATCAAGATAACACTGCGTTTACATGATGCAGTGCCCTATGCACCATTGGGTTGTGGATAAGGTTTTTGATTAATAATATTATGACGTCAAGGGAACTAGCATCCCTTATGTCCACTGCGACCATATTAGGTCTATTGGGACCTCCCTCTGTGTTATAGCTCACTCTCAAGACCTGCGCGAGTCATGTAGCTCACGACCCGTCTTGGTGGTAGGAGCTTCACCTTCTCGGACTCCAGTTTGAAATATATTAACAAATAACAAAAAATATGTTTTGTATATTTAAAGCATTGATCACTTTGTGGTACCTATGGTAATATAACACTATCCTTATAATTCATTGTTTCCTGCAATACCACTTTTATAAACACTTATTTGTCTTCTTTCTCTCTTTTAAAATTTTATTTTTATTCAAATGTCAAATTGTAATAATGACACTCCATCGTCAGGTCATTAAAATAAAACTATGACGGTCAGAAATGTCCCCTTCCGTAGTGTTATGGTCAGCACGCTAGGTTACCATTTTGGAGGATCTTATTAATATTCAAAATATCAAAAGGTAACAATGATTAAAGAAAACATTGTTTTTTACCACTTGAGTTTTATTATGGACTACATGTTTCAGAAGTTAAACTTCCATCATTCAGGTCTGTATAATAACTAAAATATAAAATTGTTCTATAAATAAGGAGAGGGGAAAGTAAGGGGAAGGGGTTAGTCAAGGGACGGAGTTTTCATAGATACTAATCACTCATTTCACTCTCATAAATTAAAATTATTACACCTTGTTCCATATAAAGGCCAAATTATGAATTATCTTGAAAATTTAGAAATACAAAAAAACCTAAATTCTAATAATAATTTATTAAATAATATATTGTTTCAAAATTCTTCACCTTTGCTTTCCATTTTTCCTTTGTTTTCAAACTCCGTCCTTTGACTAACCCCTTCCCCTTACTTTCCCTCTCCTTATTTATAGAACAATTTTATACTTTATATTTTAGTTATTATACAGACCTGAATGATGGAAGTTTAAATTCTGAAACATCTAGTCTATAATAAAACTCAAGTGGTAAAAAACAAGTGTTTTCTTTAATCATTGTAACATGTCTTACCACAAAGTTAATGCCGAAACAATAAATAAAATATCAAAAGGTAATATAGACGCGCTCTTCCAGAATGGTGGGAGCCTACAAGAAGATTGACAAGTTCATCGACGCTGTGCAATACTTCGGCTTGTACCGGTGGAAGTTTGGGACAGGAAACGTTGTAGCGCTGCTGGCCTCCATGCCCCCCGTGGACAGGAAGGAGTTCGACTTCGACATGTCGGCCGTGGACTGGGACTCGTACGTCAAGACCATGCTGGACGGCATCCGGCTATACCTGCTGAAGCAAAAACCAGACAACATCCCGGAATGCAGGGCCCGCTACAAGAAGTGAGTTGTGTTATTTATTTATTTAAACTTCACGTACAGAAAAGAAATACGTACATTGGCGGGCTTACAACCTACCAAAAATAAACTTGTGATATTATCTTTTGACATCTCATCAAAGATGAAGAAGAATATGGAAGTCTGGGCATTTACGGGGCTGACGACCGTCACAGGCTGGTTTAAGTGATCACTTTACACACGTGTAACATTCACCAATTCTACCCATTATTGACAACCACACTACTCAAATTCTTGGAAGTTCTATATATGTGAACCAATTTTGAAACCTTGTTCTTGAATCACTAGAACTTCACTAGAGACATCTATTGGTGAGATGTAAAGAACCTCTTTATTGGCAGGATACATGGCCAAGCCAACTTGTTTTATTATATTACGAAGCTAAATTCAATATACTTAAAAATGTGACTTACGCTGTTTGACCTCCAATCCCTTAGTGTTAATTTAATTTACCTTCTTTGTACATACAATATAACGAGGGTAGATAGTACTTGAACATTTAAAAAAACATAAATTACAAGTTGATTTGCAAGAGAAGGTCTGTCAGGAAGCCTAGATGATTCTGTATCAGATCTAGGAATGCTGTGGGACACCTTTCAGTGCCTTGCTTCCACCTATGCACCATTGGGGTGCGGATAAGGGTTTTATTATATATTTTATTTATAAATGTTTTCTCATTTTTTTATATTTTAACTAACTAACTAACTAACCATCACGCCGCTTCCCCGCAGGGGTAGGCAGAGAGAATCGAACGCCACACCACTCTGTCTTTGCAAACATTCTTTGCCTCTTCTACATTCATGCATCTCCTCATACATACCCGACGATTATTACGACTCCTGACCCGGCCGCTTTCAAGTATTTGACATACCTGATTGTGCCAAGTTTTTCTCGGTCGTCCTCTGCTTCTTTTTCCAACTACATTCGCTCCATAAATTTGTTTAACCGTTCTTTCTTCACTCATACGTTCCACATGTCCAAACCATCTCAACACACCTTTCTTAATTTTATCGATAATGCTTATCTCAGCCTTACATTCTTTCCTTATTTCATCATTCGAACATCTATCAAACATCATTTTGCCACACATTCGTCTGAGGGATCGCATTTCGACTGCATTCAGTCTGCTTTCATCCTTCTTTTGCCAACTCCATATTCGCTTCCATACATAAGGGTTGGAACCAGAACTCCATTGTGTACTATTGTGTTATATTTTATCATTTGTTTATTTTAAATATTCTTCTTACCTTATGTTTTTCTCATTTATTTCTTTTAAATATGCTTCTTGTGCCTATTTGTTATACCTGTTTATTGTTTTTATATTTTGCCATGTATTACTTTTGGTTATTTTTTCAAATCATGTATTTATCTTTCAGGCTAAAGATCATCCACTACTCAGTCAAGTACGGAATAATGTTCCTCATCCTGTACTTCGTGTTCTGGCTTCTACACCTGTGCCCGTGGATACGAAACCTAGAAAACTCCGTGCTGCAAACTATCGCATGAAGTGATCACCACCTCCGCGGGTCAATCAGCGCAAGTCCACAAATGCTAATGCAAACATATTTTTTTCTCACTTGTATTTAATGTGCGGTATACTGGGACGAGGATTCAATGATTTTTAAAACACTAGAATGTGTAACTTTCTACCTGAGGATGACACAAAAGGTTTGTTTTGGGGGCTGGCTCGGTAATAATAATAATAAAATTGGATAACTTATATAGCGCCATTTTCGTAAAAAAATACCTCAAGGGCGCTTCACGGTGAATGAATTGGGGAAAATATTATGGTGGAAATGATTTAGCAAACAAATGTGTTTTTAGTCTTTTTCTAAAGATCATCTCACTCTCACTATTTCTAACCATTGGTGGAAGAGCATTCCACGCCGTCGGTCCTGCAACAGCAAAGGCACGCTCGCCAAATTTAGTGCGTTGGTTGCGAGCTGGTAAGATAACTTTGCCCATTGCAGATGTTGTAGCCGATCGAAGCGTGAGACGTCTATCAACCAATTCATCTGGAATACACAGCTCCTTAAGATACTCTGGAGCCATATTGTGTATTGATTTATACATGAGTAGGCAGAGTTTATACTCAACCCTTTCGGGAAAGCGTAACCAGTGGAGTTTGTGAAGTAGTGGGGTGATGTGACTGAATTTAGAAATTCCAAAAATTAGTCTCGCAGCTGCGTTTAACACTGATTGCAGTCGAGTCATTTTATTGTTTGGTAGACCCGTGTATATACCGTTACAATAATCTACTCTCGATATTACAAACGCATTTATTAATTGACGGGCAGCATCAACTGGCAGATTCTTGCGAATGCTTTTAATTTGCCTTAGCTGATAAAAACATGTACTTGTTGTTTTGCTAATTTGAGTCTCAAGGGAGAGATCAGAATCTAAGAACACGCCAAGCAGTTTGACGGCCGGTGTAGTTGTACTCTTTGGATTGAGTGGTGTCGTGTTATCAATCAAATTCTGTCGTTTAGGTGTGGCTATCCAGAGATGTTCCGTTTTGGACGGGTTTAACGTCAATCTGTTTTCAGCCATCCATTCTCCTATTCTCTCAATGCACTTATTAATAGAGTCAACAAGTTTATATTTTTCCTCCGGCCTACAATAAAAATAAATTTGAGTGTCATCCGCATAGCAGTGAGACCACAATCCGTGTGACTTTATAATATTTTCTATGTCTTTCGTATAAAGAAGGTATAGAAGAGGACCTAGGACTGATCCCTGGGGTACACCAGTAGAGATGGAATGATAAGGGGATTTAACTTTTTGAAAAATGACTGAATATTCACGTTCTCGAAGGTATGAGCAAAACCATGCAAGTGCTTTATCACAGATGCCGTATGTCTTCCTCAAGCGTTCCAGCAGAATATTGTGATCAACCGTGTCGAAAGCAGCACTCATATCCAAAAAGGAAACCAAAACAAGGTCACCAGCATCCACAGCAGTTATTATATCAGACAGTACTCTCACTACGCCTGTCTCTGTAGAGTGGTATCGCCTGTATGCCGATTGCCTCTCTGAAAACAACTTGCTATTTTCAACATACGTTGTCAGTCTATGGGCAACAATTTTCTCTATTATTTTTGATATGACAGGAAGGTTGGAAATTGGGCGGTAGCTTGAAAGGTCCTCGGAGTCCATCTGAGAATTTTTTATTAGTGGTGTAACGTTTGCCTTTTTCATGGCCCTTGGAACAATGCTTTTCTCCAGAGACATGTTTATAAGATCTCTTATAAATGGAGCAATCTCGTTAACACATTCTTTCAAAAGCCATGTCGGTAGTGGGTCCAGTAAACACTGTTTATTATTATTCGGTACCCGTCACTCGGATGTCCACAAAACGCAGAAAATTGTACAACTTATGGATTTGGTATTCGCTTTGTAGAAAGACGATTTGAACATAAAAAAATTAAAAACATTTTTTTTTACTCTAATATTTATTCCATATTACCCTGGACTGGTACCTGAAGCGGAGGGCTGACCACCTTTCCTTCATGTGTTAACGATCAAGATAATACTGCATTTGTATGATGCAGTGTCCTATGCACCATTGGGGTGGGGTTAAGGGTTTAATTCAAATTAATAAAAGAGTATAGTTTTTAGTATAGCGAGTACAATTCTATATTTTCCGTTGCGTTTCAAGGCCCAGTATTCGTTAATTTGTAATATAATTTTCTTTATCCTTAAAAACCCAAGTAACATTTTACATAATTATTTTTTTTTACATTTTGAGTGTGTCCAAATACTTGTTCACAAATCTGGATTATCTCCAATTACAGGAGTTATTTTTCATATTATTTTTTGACATCTCATCAAAGATAAAGAAGAATATGGAAGTCTGGGCATTTACAGGGCTGACGACCGTCATAGGCTGGTTCAAGTGATCACTTTACACACGTGTAACATTCACCAATTCTACCCATTATTGACAACCACACTACTCAAATTCTTGGAAGTTCTATATATATATATATATATATATATATATATATATATATATATATATATATATATATATATATATATATATATATATATATATATATATATATATATATATATATATATATATATATATATATATATGAACCAATTTCTAAACAGTTCTTGAATCACTAGAACTTTACTAGAGACATCTATTGGTGAGATAAAAAGAAGCTTTTTATTGGGCAGGATACATGGCTAAGCCAACTTGTTTTATTATATTACGAAGCTTAATTCAATATACTTAAAAATGTGACTTACGCTGTTTGACCTCCGATCCCTTAGTGTTAATTTAATTTACCTTCTTTGTACATACAATATAATGGAAAATATTTTTATACATGATAATTTAATAATAAATATGGGTTATACGAAAAAAAAAGTGAATTATATCAAACAAAAATGTATAAAAAAATAATTATATAACTGATAGATTTTCCTTAATTTTCCCTTCCTCAATTTGCCCATATGGACACCATCGTAAACAACAATTTCACTGGAAGCATGGTGCCTATATGAAAACCGTATGTACATTATTCATTATATGAACCAATTATCAAGTATATGAACCAATTTAGAAACCTTGTTCTTGAATCACTAGAACTTCACTAGAGACATCTATTGGTAAAATGTAAAGAAGCTTTTTACTAAGCAGAAACTCTTATATTAGTATGTTAGATCCGAATCCTGAATTATAATCACACACATGAGAAACGCCAGAAAATACCATTTTCATTTTTATTATTAAGCTTGTAATTTGACCAGATAATTGTTTTACAACATTTTGAGTGTGTCCAAATACTTGTTCACAAAATCTGGATTATCTCCAATTACAGGAGTTATTTTTATATTATTTTATGACATATCATCAAAGATGAAGAAGAAAATGGAAGTCTGGGCATTTACGTAAATGCCCAGACTTCCATATTCTACTTCATCTTTGATGAGATGTCAAAAAATAATATAAAAATAACTCCTGTAATTGGAGATAATTCAGATTTTGTGAACAAGTATTTGGACACACTCAAAATGTTGTAAATTATATATTCTCCATTGTTTCCTTTAAATATGGGACATACCTTATTTTTTTTATGCCTTTCGTCACTTCATATTTGATCTGCTTATATTATACCCACAAAGTAGTCACCGAGGATGTGTACAGATCATTTTGTCTATTCAATGCAGTGCCCTATGCACCATTGGGTGCAGATAAGGTTCGGGAGGAGAATTTGCTTGTTCACGCCATGTTATTTTTGGCTGACCTCAGTTTCTAAATCGTGAACAACACTCGAATCATCTCCAAATAGCAGAATAAATGTGTAAATAAAAAGATAATATAAGTTATAACAATTATAATTATGTAAATATATTTTTTAAATTCTATAATAAAAACAACAAAAAACATAATATCTTTCAACAGCGCATCACTAGAAAGGCAAAATATATATAAAATTATAATATAAATAATTCATATCTAAATTATAATTTGACTATGCTCTTAACACATTGTAGTCGGGCGCTTCGAACAATAGACTCTAGCCTATAGCGATTAGCGATTTCGCGATTAGCGCAAAAATATATCGCTTTCTTAAAATTGACACAATTTCTAAACCAAATAATATTTTCGATTGAAACTTTCAAAGAAATCATATATGACATTTGATCATCAAAAATAAATTATAATCATAATTTTTAATTAAGTATTCCGTATTTCACAATTTTAGAAGCATTGTAAACTCTAAAAAATAGTCTTCCCCTCCGAGGTATCATTCCCTATACAATGCTAATATATTCAAATAATAACATACCAAACACTAAACAAAACAGTGCGAGCGGTATGAAAAATAGTCCGATATGTGAAATGGCTCAAACTAAACTGGAGATTGAGATCGCATAAAAACTATAGATTTCTGGGGATGCCTTTACAAGCGACACACTAGCCAATCCGGACAAGGCATCTCAAATAACGTCAACAGACTGTCGCCTAGCACCCAGGTAGCAGATTACCCTTCAAGGCGTTTTATTTCACGCTGATAACAAACCCGTATATGTATTTCCGTTTCCCGCCGATAACCGACAGTCGACAAAAACGGCATTTGCCGTGTCCTGCAGCTGACCGACAGTCCACGAAAAACGGCAAATGCCGTGTCCCGCCGACAACGTGTTAAAAATAATTTGGTAACTTTTTCGATAAAAATTTAACAACATAATATAAAACAATTCAACTTATTTATTTTTTTAGAAAAATGTTAATAAAATTAGTATATAACCACTCACCGAGATTTTTACGTCTACCGGTTTCGAGACGTACCCGTCTCTTCGTCAGGACAATCACTAACACAGCATGCAAACAATACTAGCCTCCACCACCATAGCACCATTTACACACTCAAAACTACACAAAAAAAAAAAAGTAAAAATGACTAACCACAAAGTAAATGCTTTAAATATTAACCGGATCCACGCGGCTCGCATAACCATATGTGTTTTCATAAAACATTCCCTGTACGCGGCTGACATAACCGTTTGTGTTTTTACTTTACTCCAAGTTTCCAACCTCAGTTCAACTTGGAGGGATTTTTTCATGGTGTGGAACTTTGGATAAAATAATACGTCAATCCTTGGCCTCATGACATCTGTTGAAATATCTGACAAATAATTTGTAAAATCACAAGGATAAATAAAAGAACAGATCCCTGATTTTTCTTGCCGTCGGTAATTAGTCCGCGCCATAATCATGCCCTATATCTGTCTCACTCTCGCCGCTACGCATCGCCAGTGGGTAAGAGTGACACACGATGCGTGCTTTGATTTATTTATGTTACGATCTTATTTGTTTTTATTACGATATATTTCAAGAATAATGTGACACGAGTGTATTATAGAGTACCAAAAAGGCACAATGAATCCCATTGAACGTTTTTGTTTAGGAAAATAAATCGTTACTTAACTAAATACATGATAAAAGTAATAATTTAAAAAACGGCGAAATACCGCTGCGCACGGGCGTCTCTCAGGAACAAAGTTAACGCGGTTAAAAGGTTAATAATATTGAGAATAAAACAATTCAATGTCATGTGTAAATAATTTTAAAAAAATTACAATTTTTATTTATAATTTTACTTAGTAAATACTACGATTTCTTAAAGTCTATTGCGGCACGTGTTTCGATGCATTGCTCAACATTTTCAAACACTGTATCTGCACCGCAAATGACGCGGAATGTATCGAAACACGTGTCACAATAAGAAATTGGTAATATTCACTAAGTAAAATTTACAACATTTTGAGTGTGTCCAAATACTTGTTCACAAATCTGGATAAAAATCCTAAATGTCATTTAAAAAAATAACATTTAGGATTTTTACGCAGCGTATGTAAGTTTTATGGTGAGTATTATAATGTTTTTAATGTTTTTGAATTAATATAAACCCACCTCCGCCTCCGTAGTGTAATGGTCAGCACGCTCGGCTACCGTTCTGGAGGTCCCGGGTTCGATTCCCAAGGGGGGTAAAAATAAATATAAGTGATTTTTTCACTGTAATATTTATTCAATATTACCATGGAATGGTACCTGAAGCGGAGGGCTGATCACCTTTCCTTCATGTGTAAAACGATCATGATAACACTGCGTTTATAAGACACAGCGCCCTATGCACCATTGGGGTGCGAATAAGGGTTTTATTATTATTATTATTATTATGTTTTTAATGTTTTTGAATTAATATAAACCCCGATGATGACAAGGTTCTCGTTGAAACCGGTAGGTTAAATTTTATTAATAAAAAAGTGGTTATAACAAAGTTATTTCATTTTATAAAGTTTATAAATTGTGGCACAAAGTGTCTGCAGAAACCATTCAAGAATCCTTTCTTGAATGGTTTCCTAAGCAGAATGTTTGTGTGACAATTGATAACATTTTCTGTATTACACAAAGTGAACAATGGATGGTAAGGACAGTGTTTCAAATGTTTCTTAAAGGTGTAGTTTTGGTATGGAGATGACTGAAGGACGGTGTTCTCCCCTAGCTGCAGGTGTCGGCACTGTGCTTCAGCTTGAGGTGCCTCCGCAGGGACTTGGGGTCGATGGCGCGGTGCGGGCAGAGCGCGCAGGCGTGGTCGCGCACACCCGAGTGGCGCGCGCGGGCGTGGCCGGCCAGCGAGCAGGCGGAGGTGAAGCGCGCGCCGCACTGCTCGCAGCGGAAGGGCTTCAGGCCGTAGTGGAAGCTGCGCATGTGGCGGTGCATGTTGCTCTTCACCGAGTACGTGGAGCTGCAGCCGGTGAACTCGCACTTGAACTCGTGCAGGGCCCGCTCGTGGACTATCTGTGCATAGAACCATACCGCTTTAAAAAACGTTGAATAAATACATTTGAAATTTCACAATACTTGTATTATGTACTTGTAAAATATATTAAAAAACTTGATATTTCAGGAGATTGTGTTTAAAGTTTTAAAATAAAATGAAATGCATTAAAAATAAATGTCAAGCCACTTATTGAACTTTTTACTGTACAACAGATCTTTTTAGGTAAAACCTGAATGGTTTTTCTCCATTTGAGAAATATTTAGTATACATATTTAAAAAATAATTAAACAATACCTTTTCTTCAACATGCAAAAACGACACTTTCTGCCCTGATTTTTACAGAGTGTGCGGAAGTTTTTGGTGAGAGTATTTTAATATTTTAGAATTAAAATAAACCCCGGTGATGACAAGGTTCTTGTCGAAACCTGTAGGTTCAATTGTATTATTAAAAAATTGGTTAAAACTAAGTTATTTCATTTTATAAAATCGTGAAATTATCCGGAGCATCGGTCTGTATGTTCCCGATTGTTAGCCAAGGACAGCGTCGGCATAGATTGTTTCCCATTCCTATATACATGGGGCAACCTGCCAAGGTTATGCCTGTCCGAAGAGCTACCGCTATGCTGGTCAATATCACGCAGGATATTGATCTGTTCCATGTGTCTGAAATGGTATTCCGAAGCGGGATTCCTCTATATCTTTTGCTTTTGTTAAATTTTTATTTAATGTAAAAAATAAACTAACTAACTAACCATCACGCCGCAGGGGTGGGCAGAGAGAATAGAACGCCACACCACTCTGCCTTTGCAAACATTCTTCGCCTCTTCCACGTTCATGCATCTCCTCATACATACTCGCCGATTGTTACGACTCCTTGATTAATGTATAAGCTATAAATTTTAGTTTTTTAATGTGTATATTAATTATAAAGAAATAAATTGAATTAAATTGAATTGAATTGAATATTTAAATAAAAATACTATGCATATGATGATCGTGGCCTAGGTCATTCGTATCTAAGATAATACGATGTATGGGTTAAGAAACAAACAATGGAAGGATAGAAGGATAGATCGGCATTGTTCATATCGGGGGCGGGGCTCACCTTGACGTGGCGCCGGCGCGAGTCGGCGGACTTGAAGGCGCGGGCGCAGAGCCCGCAGGCGTGCGGTCGCGCGGGCTCGTGCGCGCGTTCGTGGCGGCGCAGCAGCGCGCGGCTGTGGAAAGCGCGCGCGCAGCGGTCGCAGCGGAAGGGGCGCAGGCCGGCGTGGCGCAGCATGTGCAGGCGGCGCCCGCCCTGCCCGCTGAAGCCCTTGCCGCACACCTCGCACGCGTGCGCGCGGAGCCCCGAGTGCACCGACATGTGGCTGATCAGGTGCGCCTTCAGCTTGAAGCTGCAACCAACCGAACACTTTATCAATCGACCCTGAGGAGATGAGACCCTATGTCTTTAATTCAGATTGAAGCTGCAACCAACCAGCTATGTAGTTATAGATTTTGCAGGAAGAAAAAGGAAAGGATAGGAATTAATGAGAGTGGTAAGGTTTTTTTTTTACATAAGAAGATTAAAGATTAAAAGATTAGTTAATATGAAACTCTAGCAAGAAGTGATTCTTTATGACATTTTTAAAAAAAAAATATTCTTTTTTTTAATTTTAATTTTTTAATTTTTTATTTGTATACATTTATTTAAATCACAATTTATACATCTTAAGAACTTTTTTTTCATCAATATCGACCTCTCCTGCTATCGGTTACACAAGCTTTCGATAGTTTCTATCCCATACGTTGCCGTTGAATGTAAGAAAATTGGAAATAATGTAAAAAAACAGACAAAATGTATCAAATATGCAGCTTAATTCGAACGATAAATGCGGTAAATGGTGATGGAGAAACGATCAATGCGGTCTAGTTTAGTATGAAATTAAGTCGGGATAGAAGAAATAAACGACACATCCGGGAAAACGATTATTCGAGGAACGATAGATAGAGGTTTCACTGTATATCATTAAGTGGATTTTTGTTTCTTGTAACTAAATAAATATGTTTGTATTTGAATCTGTGTTGGGAATAAAAGGGCTAATCTAGTGCGGGCCAATCGGGTACTTGTCAGCATTTGCCCATTGCTGGAAGGAAACCACGTTGCACTCCTCAGGAGAAGGCGGACTGCTTACTGTCATCAGCAGACCTCCCGTTCCACTAGAAGAGGGTTGGGCATTTTGTGTCCTAGCTTGATTCATGGTAGCAATGTCCTTCTCAAGTGTTGGGCGGGTGCACATACCTCTTCCCGCACTCGTCACACTGGAACGGTCTGGCCTGGGAGTGCGAGGCCAGCAGGTGTTCCCTCTTGCTGACCCTGTCGGGGAAGGCGGCTCCGCACACGGCGCACACGTACAGCCCCCGCGTGGTCCCGTGCTCGCCGAGACTGTGCTGCGTCACCTCCTGCTGCGATGGAAATCTGCAAAAGTAAACAAACGTGTGCACAACATTTTGAGTGTGTTCAAATACTTGTTTGCAAAATCTGGATTATTTCCAATTATAGGAGTTATTTTTCACAATATTTTTTTTTTGACATCTCATCAAATATAAAGAAGAATATGGAGGTCTGGGCATTTACGGGGCTGACGACCGTCATAGGCTGGTACAAATACCGCAAAGTAGGAAGTTTACTATAACTTTATGTTATTCAAGAGTGAAAATTCTAGGCCATTAGGTGTACGGCAAAACAGTTTAAATGGTGATACAAGGAAAGAATGCGAGGCTGAGATAAGTATTAATAAAATTAAGAAAGATGTTTACAACATTTTGAGTGTGTCCAAATACAAAATCTGGATTATCTCCAATTATAGGAGTTATTTTCATATTATTTTTTGACATCTCATCAAAGATGAAGAAGAATATGGAAGCCGCGATTGAGAATTTACCAACCTCTGTTTGCAGACGTTGCAGAAGAAGCGCAGGGTGCCCTGATGCAGGCGCGCGTGCTTGGCCAGCTCCCCCTGGTCGATGTACGCCTCCCCGCACAGCTGGCACGCAAACGGACGCTCGTTTGTGTGGATCCGAATGTGCCGCAGCTGGAAACAAATATACAAACCTGTAAAATATACCGGCAGGGAATGCCATCCGGGATACAGGATCTGTGTCATATCGCTCACTCCTTTCAAGAACGTCATAAATCAAAAGACATGATTTTTCAGGAGACGGTTTTTAAAGTGTAAAAATATCATACAATGTATTAAAAATAAATATCAAGCCACTTATTGAACTTTTTACTGTGCAACAGATCTTTTTAGGTAAAAACTGAAGGTTTTTTCTCCATTTGAAAAATATTTAGCATATTTAAAAAAAATAATTAAACAATACCTTTTCTTCAAAATGCAAAAACAACACTTTCTGCCCTGTAGCGGGTAAATATTAAGTTAGAAATATGCCGCTTTTGCTGGGATAAAGTACATTTTCTGGGCACTCCGAAAACATGCACAACTGAAATATGACGATTTTTGATTTAGGACGTTCTTAAAAGGAGTGAGCGATATCTACAATGATTTCTCTCTTTTTTGTGTGTATATTAGGTTAAAATCGTAAAAAACAATAAAAAATGTATTAAAAAAGAACACCATCCATAAGACACACAATGTGGCTTGGTGGGTCTCTGCAAAACATAAAAAAATATTCAAATAGGTAAAAATTGTGATTTAGATAAATGTATACAAATAAAAAATATATATATATTCTAACATGGAACATGAAACATGAAACATGGAACTGGCAAAGGAAGGATGAAAGCAGAGTGAATGCTGTTGAAATGCGCTCCCTCAGACGAATGTGTGGAAAATCATTGTATGACAGAATTAAAAACGACGATATAAGAAAAGAATGTAAGGCTGAACGAGGAATAATTGAAAAGATTAGAAAGAGCTCTTTGCGGTGGTATGGACATGTGGAGCGAATGGATAGCGAGAGAATGACTAAGAAAATATATGTGGCGAATGTGAGAGGGAAAACAGAACGTGGACGACCGAAAAAGACTTGGCACGATCAGATCAATCAGAACCTAAAATCTGGCGGTGTCAAAAGTCTGCGTAATCGGAGGGCATGTATGACTAGATGTATGGATGTGAAGGAGGCTAGGAGTGTATGTCAGGACAGAAGAGTGTGGCGTTCCATCCTCTCTGCCTACCCCTGCGGGGAAACGGCGTGATGGTAGTAGTAGTAGTAGTAGTAGTATATATTCTATGAAGTATGGAAACAAGAGACTTACCATATTTATCTTTTGTGTGAATTTTTTATCGCAGTGCGTGCACGCATACGGCTTCTCTCCGGAATGTACGCGTCTGTGTAGCTTCAAGTCGTGGGCGCGGGTGAAACACTTACTGCACAGCGCACACTTGTGACTGTAATTTGAATGAAAGAAATAATTTAATTTATTTACTAAATAAATTATAAGTAAATAAATTATCTGGTCAAATTATAAGCTTAATAATAAAAATGAAAATGGTATTTTCTGGCGTTTCTCATGTGTGTGATTATAATCCGGGTTTCGGATCTCACATACTAATATAAGAGTTTCTGCTTGATAAAAAGCTTCTTTACATCTCACCAATAGATGTCTCTAGTGAAGTTTTAGTGATTCATGAACAAGGTTTCTAAATTGGTTCATATTTATAGAACTTCCAAGAATTTGAGTAGTGTGGTTGTCAATAATGGGTAGAATTGGTGAATGTTACACGTGTGTAAAGTGATCACTTAAACCAGCCTATGACGGTCGTAAGCCCCGTAAATGCCCAGACTTCCATATTCTTCTTCATCTTTGATGAGATGTCAAAAAATAATATGAAATTATTTAAATTTGACTTAGGTGCTTATTCATCTATGTACAAGCAGTTTCTCTGTTTTTATTACCAATCAAATTCGCCTCATAAATTTGTTTTATCATTCTATATCTTCACTCCTTTAATTGACATGCCCAAACCATCTCAACACATCTTTCTTAATTTTATTGATAATACTTATCTCAGCCTTGCATTCTTTCCTTATATCACCATTCAAACTGTTTTATTTATTTACAACATTTTGAGTGTGTCCAAATACTTGTTCACAAAATCTGGATTATCTCCAATTACAAAATTATTTTAAAAAATAATAATAATAATAATAAAACCCTTATCCGCACCTCAATGGTGCACAGGGCACTGCGTCATATAAACGCAGTGTTATCTTGATCGTTTACACATGAAGGAAAGGTGATCAGCCCTCCGCTTCAGGTACCAGTCCAGGGTAATATTGAATAAATATGACAGTGAAAAAATCACCAATATTTATTTTACCCCCCTTGGGAATCGAACCCGGGACCTCCAGAACGGTAGCCGAGCATGCTGACCATTACACTACGGAGGCGGATATTAAATAATATAAGTTTTATTTATTTATTTATTTTTTATTTGTATACATTTACATATTTCAATCACAATTTATGCATATGTATTTAGAACTTTTTTTTGCCAGGCCACCTTGTGTGTCTTGTCGGTGGAGTTCTTTTTTATTTTTTGACATCTCATCAAAGATGAAGAAGAATATGGAAGTCTGGGCATTTACGGGGCTGACGACCGTCATAGGCTGGTTTAAGTGATCACTTTACACACGTGTAACATTCACCAATTCTACGCATTATTGACAACCACACTACTCAAATTCTTGGAAGATATATATGAACCAATTTAGAAACCTTGTTCTTGAATCACTAGAACTTCACTAGAGACATCTATTAAGAAGATTCTTACTAAGCAGAAACTCTTAAATTAGTATGTGAAGTCCGAATCCTGGATTATAATCACACAAATGAGAAACGCCAGAAAATACCATTTTCATTTTTATTATTTAAGCTTACCAATAGATGTCTCTAGTGAAGTTCTAGTGATTCAAGAACAAGGTTTCTAAATTGGTTCATATATACAGAACTTCCGAGAATTTGAGTAGTGTGGTTGTCAATAATGGGTAGAATTGGTGAATGTTACATGTGTGTAAAGTGATCACTTAAATTCGTATTAGATCACTTAAACTCCACACAAACGAGCGTCCGTTTGCGTGCCAGCTGTGCGGGGAGGCGTACATTGACCAGGGGGAGCTGGCCAAGCACGCGCGCCTGCATCAGGGCGCCCTGCGCTTCTTCTGTTTCTGTTTAGTAAAAAGCTTCTTTACATCTCACCAATAGATGTCTCTAGTGAAGTTCTAGTGATTCAAGAACAAGGTTTTTAAATTGGTTCATATATATAGAACTTCCAAGAATTTGAGTAGTGTGGTTGTCAATAATGGGTAGAATTGGTGAATGTTACATGTGTGTAAAGTGATCACTTAAACCAGCCTATGACGGTCGTCAGCCCCGTAAATGCCCAGACTTCCATATTTTTCTTCATCTTTGATGAGATGTCAAAAAATTATATGAAAATAGCTCCTGTAATTGGAGATAATCCAGATTTTGTGAACAAGTATTTGGACACTCAAAATGTTGTAAGTTATATAATAGTAAACTTCCTACTTTGCAGTACTTGTATTACCGTGTTTCTATTTGGTGTGTGATTGAATGCGCCCTCAAATCCGCATGCACGGTGAACACCTCGGAGCAATCTTTGCAGGGGAAAAATTTCTTGTTTCTTTTTCTCTTTACGGACCCTGGGTCAGTTTTCAATTTTCGCGGCACGGGAACGACTATAGGGATCCTGCAAAAAAATGAAACAAAATTGTCAGTATAATAATAAATAACACTGTTATAAAGGGGGTCGAACCACAATGTACAATGTGAATTGTGAGTCACACAATTAGTCATGGGTAACACGGGCCGTCAGCCCCGTAAATGCCCAGACTTCCATATTCCTCTTCATCTTTGATGAGATGTCAAAAAAAAATAAAAAAAATAATAAAACCCTTATCTGCACCCCAATGGTGCATAGGGCACTGCTTCATATAAACGCAGTGTTATCTTGATCGTTTACACATGAAGGAAAGGTGATCAGCCCTCCGCTTCAGGTACCAGTCCAGGGTAATATTGAATAAATATTACAGTGAAAAAATCACTTATATTTATTTGACCCCCCCCTGGGATCGAACCCGGGACCTCCAGAACGGTAGCCGATCATGCTGACCATTACACTACGGAGGCGGACGAATGTCAAAAAATACTATATCTTTATTACGGGGCTTGGGTATAGGTAATAATAACTCGTAATTAGGATGCAATCGGTTTATTCAACAGGTCGCCATGACAGTACAATGACAAGTGTTTGCAGCATCCCCTGCATTCATCTCATAAGGGATATAATGTAAACATTCCCCGCATACACTCCGCCCTGCCCCTAGCGGGTGTTTGGGGTCATAGTTCATGTTGCTACAAATATTGCGCCGTAACATTTTAATTATTTTATTGTAATGTTTGCTTTGCTGTGCAGCGGACAGGTGTTGCTATGTACAAAAATATTATTGATTCTTTTCTGTCATTGTTCTTTTGATGCGATCTGATATGCCCACATCAAATTACATTTCTTTAACCGGTTAACTGCCAAGAGCGTCTTAAGACGCATAATTTTCTGTGAACGGAGCGCCGCTCATACAAAAATTACGTTTTAAGACGCGCCGTTTTAAATGGCCTTTTAGTAAAGAAAATCAATTGTTTAAAATGTACAAATATATTGAACACATAGTGACATCTATTGAGAATATCTTTGCATACTTAGAATTGAAACAAAATTAGTTTTTACCACTTTAAACGTAAATTAAAGAGAGCTTTGTCAGAATTACTAATGGCGCTCAGGGTTGTCCAATAATCCCCGAGTTGCCGTCACTGCCGAATCTGATGACAGTGATTTTAGTGTCGATTCTGATGATTTTTAATTTGATTTTTTTTTTTTAAATCATATGTGTGTGTGTGTGTATACTTTTAATATTAAACTAACATAAACAATTACTTTTGACATATAATTTAGTTTTCATATTTTCTATGACAAATTTTGCACCATGAACAATTTATTTTATGATTATGGATAAATGACTGAACGACTGGCGCGCTCTCATTTATTTGGTAAGTTTTATAAATAAACTTTATTACACTTTCAATAACGATAGGTTAAGGTTTTATTTTTGTGGTAAAATTCGCGGCGTGCTGGGTACCGCCATACATGCACCTGCCGGCAGTTAACCGGTTGACAAACTCCACCGTTACCAATGTGTTAATTACACTGGCCAATAATGATTTTGTAGCTGAAATTTTTATTTCATTAATTGATTCGGCAGTCACTTTGTGGTAAAACCTATGCATTTTCAATTAAAAATTTACTTAGTAAATAGTACTATTTCTTAAAGTCTACTGTGACACGTGTTTCGATGCATTCCGCATACGGTGTTTGAAAATTATGCGGAAAGCATCAAAACACTTGTCACAGTAGATTTTAAAAAATAGCAGTATTTACTAAGTATTTTTTAAAAATTAAAAATGAAGATAATCGTTCTTGTTCAAAGTCTTGGTAGTAGTGATAGAAGTGATGTAGTTGTAGTAGTATATATCTATTTTATAACCCCTATCCGCACCCAATGGTGCATAGGGCACTGCATCGAATTGACACAGTGTTATATTGATCATTACTTACATGAAGGCAAGGTGATCACTCTTGCGCTTCATGAACCAGTCCAGGGTAATATAAAATAAATATTATAGTGTAAAATCACAAATATTTATTTTCACCCCCCCCCTGGGAATCGAACCCGAGACCTCCAGCACGGTAGCTAAACACGCTGACCATTACACCACAGAGGCGGACGATATATATCTATAATTCTAGGAGGTATATATCTATAATTAACATAAAAGTTATATTATTTATTGATTCGTAATTAACTTTGTGGAATGACATGATTATTTTATAAAAATTAAACTCTTGAATATACCACTTTATCAAGTTTTATTTTTATGTACGACTAGATTCGTAAACGACGGAGTTTTCATCTACTGGTACAAATTAAAACTACTAATAATTTAATTTATACCAGAAGATGAAAACATCTGTCGTTTTCGAAACTAGTCGTAAATAAAAATAAAACTCGATAAAGTGGTATATTCAAGAGTTTAATTTTAATAAAAAACATTGAAGTTATCAAGTCCTTCTCAAAACTGATGTAACATCATCATAATTTTGGTTTTTCTCCATTATTCTGTTTTAGGTGACCTATGCACTTTGAAGAGTAATAATTGGGAATTGAGAAGAACTTGGCACAATCAGGTATGTCAAATACTTGAAAGCGGCCGGGTCAGGAGTCGTAATAATCGTCGGGTATGTATGAGGAGATGCATGAATGTAGAAGAGGCAAAGAATGTTTGCAAAGACAGAGTGGTGTGGCGTTAGATTCTCTCTGCCTACCCCTGCGGGGAAGCGGCGTGATGGTTAGTTAGTTAGTTAGTTTAGAATTGGGTATAAAAATTAATAGTCATAAAAATAAATACAAAAAAACATTTTAAAAAAAATCATTTATTTTATTTATATACAAGTATTAAGTCCAATTAAATTACTATATTATCACAATTTCTTGAAATGAATTACAGTGGAGGTGCAGAAATCTGAAATCTCGGGGAATCGAACAAGATTTTGAAGAAAAACATATCGCTCACTCCTTTCAAGAACGTCATAAATCAAAAATCGACACTTTTCAGTTGTGCACGTTTTCGGAATGCCCAGAAAATCTAATATATTCCAGCAAAAGCGGCATATTTTTAACTTAATATTTACCCACTACAGGGCAGAAAGTGTTGTTTTTACATTTTTAAGAAAATGTATGTAATGTAAGTTATTTTTTTAAATAAACTAAATATTTTTCAAATGAGAAAAAACGTTCAGGTTTTACCTTAAAAGATCTGTTGCACTGTTAAAAGTTCAATAAGTGGCTTGATATTTATTTTTAATACATTGTATTATATTTTTAAACTTTAAAAACGTTTTCCTGAAAAATGAAGTTTTTTGATTTATGACGTTCTTGAAAGGAGTGAGCGATATGTAGGAAAACATTTTTCAAAAACACAAAAAGACTGAAGAGCACATCAATTACACTGGCCAACAATTTACAACTTTTATTTTGTAACTGGCATAAAAATACCTGATCTTTATACACTTTGTATAACTGAATTCAAAAACCAAAGCAAAAAAATGTAGCACGTCAGATTTTTTAGTTATGGTTATTTTTAATTCTGATATTGACTAAAGTTTATCTTATTATTTATGTATAAATATAAATAAAATAAAATAATAAAAACCCTTATCCGCACCCCCATGGTGCATAGGGCACTGCTTCATATAAACGCAATGTTATCTTGATTGTATACACATGAAGGAAAGGTGATCAGCCCTCCGCTTCAGGTACCAGTCCAGGGTAATATTAAATAAATATTACAGTGAAAAAATCACTTATATTTATTTTACCCCCCTGGGAATCGAACCCAGGACCTACAGAACGGTAGCCGAGCGTGCTGACCATTACACTACGGAGGCGGACAAAAACATTATATGTTTATGTATAAATATATAAACATATAATGCTATCGTATTCAATATTAATAAGTTAATATATTTCCACTGTTACTCCATAATTATCAATACTTTTTTTGAATCCCTCAGACCTTAGACTAAAGCATGTCTAGATACCAACCACTATTACGGTTTCAACGTATGTGGTCCATACAAACAATATTATGACTGTAACAGCAAAACTTGACGTGATACAAGCTTGTCACCATATAGACTTTGAATAAGAACGATTAACTTAGTCTAAATCAGTCATCAAAATTTCAGTTACAAAGTCATTGTTGGCCAGTGTTATTACATAATTTTTTTATTTATAAGATGTGGATTCCCAGCTGTCAATCCATCTCTTTGGTGGTCTGCCCGGGAGTTGGCTGTGCAGTGCAATGTGAGGGAGTCTGGATGGTTCCATTCTCCTCACACGCGCATAACATTGTCTTCTTCGTTGTCTTCCCCACCTAACGACATCTTCCATCTCCCATATTTCTCTTATCCTGGAGTTCCTTACAGCAGTGTTTCGCGTTTTTTTTTCTATTCAAGGTACACCTAACAAATTGAGAAATTTCAGAGGTGCATATTTACCATATTATGGTAACATATTCACCATATCGCTCACTGCTTTCAACAACGTCATATATCAAAAATCGTCAATTATCAGTTGTGCGTGTTTTCGGAATGCGCAGAAAATGTACAATATCCCAGCAAAAGCGGCATATACTTAACTTAATATTTACCCGCTACAGGGCAAGTGCAAGTGCAGTTTTTGCATTTTGAAGAAAAGGTATTGTTTAATTATTTTTTAAATATACTAAATATTTTTCAAATGGAGAAAAAACCTTCAGGTTTTAACTAAAAAGATCTGTTGCACAGTAAAAAGTTCAATAAGTGGCTTGATATTTATTTTTAATACATTTTATTATATTTTTAAACTTTAAAAACGATCTTCTGCAAAATCAAGTTTTTTGAAATATGACGTTGAAAGGAGTGAGCGATATGTAACATAGTATGTTTAATGCAAAATGTAAGCCTACTTAACTGGGCACAGGCAATCTAAATTTGGAGCAATTGTGTTATTTTTACAAAACTAGACGTTTTTTTCCGCGGCAAACCAACTAATCACAACAGTACACCAGTGTGCCGGGCACACACGCAGTAGAATAATGCCTTATTCAATCTCGTTTTTTATGGAAAATAATACTTTTCAATGACATTGCAACACTTTTCCACTCCACTACAGTTTTTTCATCCGTTCTTCCAAAGTTTCAGTCCCTTCATCGACGGAACGGCTGTGATCAGAGTCGGTGACTCCTCGCAAAAATCTTCATCCGCATCGTTTTCCAAAGATGCGAGCTTCGAGTTACCAACGTCACGGCTGGATGAGGCGAGCCCCGGTGGCGATGGTAGGTCCTTATCCACAAACGAACTAAGACGCAAATAAAAATAAAAAAAAAACCTTGAAAACAATATCACAAAAGACGAAAACCAACAACAAAACTACAAAATATAACATTAAAAAAAAATCAAACGTAATTTAAAAATAAAGCGGAAAACAGCGCAACAGATTTTTATTATTTTATATTTATTTTATTAAAATTAAACTCTTGAATAATCCACTTTATCGAGTTTTATTTTTATTTACGACTAGTTTCGAAAACGACAATTGTTTTCATCTTCTGGTAAAAATTAAAAGTTTTAATTTGCACCAGAAGATGAAAACAATTGTCGTTTTCGAAACTAGTCGTATATAAAAATAAAACTCGATAAAGTGGATTATGTATTCAAGTGTTTAATTTTAACAAAATAATCATGTCACTCCACAAAGTTAATGCCGAATCAATAAATTTATATTTATTAGTTGCTTTAGATAATTCTCCTTGCCTATTTTGTACAAGGACTTGTAGCATATTTAATTTATATATCTTAACTGGATCCACGCGGCTCGCATAACCGTATGTGTTTTCACAAAACATTTCCTGTACACGGCTGACATAACCGTTTGTGTTTTTACTTTACTCCAAGTTTCGAACCTCAGTTCAACTTGGAGGGATTTTTTCATGGTGTGGAACTTTGGATAAAATAATACTTCAATCCTTGGCCTTATAACATCTGTTGAAATATCTGACTAATAATTTGTAACATCACAAGGATAAATAAAAGAACAGATCCCTCATTTTTCTTGCGGTCGGTAATTAGTCCGCGCCATAATCATGCCCTATATCTGTCTCACTCTCGACGCTACGCATCGCCAGTGGGTAAGAGTGACACACGATGCGTGCTTTGATTTATTTATGTTACGATCTTATTTGATCATATTACGATATATTTCAAGAATAAGAGTGTATTATAGAGTACCAAAAAGGCACTATGAATCCCATTGAACGTTTTTGCTTAGGAAAATAAATCATTTCTTAACTAAATACATGATAAAAGTAATCATTTAAAAAACGGCGAAATACCGCCACGCACGGGCGGTCTCAGGAACAAAGTGAACGCGGTTAAAAGGTTAAAAATGATAGTGGATGTGTGTAGTTTATAATAAATGAATAAGGTTGATCCCTAAACACAATACAAAAGATACAACAATACAATAGTCACAATGGATTCAATATCTTATATCAATCAAGATTTGTCAAGTAGCTCATTCATTTTTCTTATTTGTCCTGTCATATTTTATTTGTTTATTTATTTATTGAACATATATACAGTATAAAATATAAAAATACACTAATGAATACACTCACATACTACATGTTCGCCTCCGTAGTGTAATGGTCAGCACGCTTGGCTACCGTTCTGGAGGTCCCGGGTTCGATTCCCAGGGGGGGTCAAATAAATATAAGTGATTTTTACACTGTAATATTTATTCAATATTACCCTGGACTGGTACCTGAAGCGGAGGGCTGATCACCTTTCCTTCATGTGTAAACGATTGAGATAACACTGCGTTTATATGAAGCAGTGCCCTATGCACCATTGGGGTGCGGATAAGGGTTTATCATTATTATTATTAATGAATACACTAATAGAGAAACAGAAAGTCTTAAACATAAAATAATAATAAAATAACAAATAGTAAGCACTGGTCAATACACGTCTCCTTCACACACTATCAGCGAGCAGCAAGAGAGAGTGAAACACAACATTTACATTTATCCATTATAACACGGAGAAGAAATGCTGAGAAAGTACACGCTTCAAAGTGGATAACAATATATTAAATAAATCTATACTTTCAAAAGCATTGGCTAACATGTGAAGCTGCGGAATGGGAGAGAACATGGCTTAGTCTGCATTATGTACAAATACTGGGATTACAAATTTTTGCCTAGTACCTCTTGGACGCACGCTAAGCTTTATTTGATTTAGGAGATCAGGGCTGTTAAGTATTTTATATAACAGGACCAAATCAGTAATTACCCTTCTATCACTAAGATTTATCAATTTATACGCTTCATTATGCAATTTTCTTAATAAGACACCACTAAATCTGATAGTGAGTCCATTCGCCAGGAACTACGCTTGGATGGCTTGACTCTAGCCAATATCTGTACCCGACGGATTCTCCAGTTCTTTGGACACGTTGCGCGTGGCAACGAGGATAGCCTGGAACGACTAGTTGTGATCGGTAGCCTGGAGGGAAAGAGAGGGAGAGGAAGATCCCCACACGATGGACCGATCAAATTAAGGCAGCAGCAGGCACCTCAGTGGTTGGAGTTACAATAATTGGTGTGTATGTATTGAGAAGATGCATGAATGTGGAAGAGGCGAAGATTGTTTGCAAAGACAGATTGGTGTGGCTTTTTTTCTCTGTGCCTAACCCTGAGGAGAAGTCGGCTGTCCAAACTCAAAACACAGTAAGGGACATTTTTTTGTAGTACGTTTTTTTTTTACTAAGTAGATTCTACTTAGTCCAAAAATGCAAAAAAAACGTACTACAAAAAAAAAATGTCCCTTACTGTGTTTTGAGTTTGGACAGCTGAAGTGTTAATATTGTCTTTTAACTCTTACCACTCTGCAGGCCAGACATTCTGGCCCGCATGCTTCTAGTAGGCAGCTCCGTGGGCCACAATGGCCCGGCGCAGGTATAACTTTAATCACTGATTTCTCTATCACCCAAGTATATTCTACCAACAAATATTTCAGATAAATACGGTTGATCTCAATCAACATGGTCATACGAATTGCCAGACAGGGTGTCCCAAAATTAGGGAACCAAAATATTTATTTTAATGGTAGAAAAACGTCGCATTTTTTCGATCAGAGTAGCTGATCAGTTATGAGAAAAAATGGTCAGAGTGGAAAGGCCAGGTAAATACAGTTAAATATGTATTTACCTGGATGCTTCTTCTTCCGTGATGAGTTTCACCGTTCTTCTCCGGTCTGGACCTCCGATCCGGATCTCTTGTGGAATTTCAAGTTCCACGTCCCATTCCTTGTCCGAGGACTTGTTGCTTTTCGGTCTTCCCTTCTTTTTCTTGTCCGATCCCTTCTGACTCGCTGGCAACACTTCCAAAGAATAGTCCAAGTTGTCGTGTTTGAAATCCTAAAAATAAAAATAAAATTTTCACTTAGTATAAGATTAAAAATATCTTGGACTGATCTCGGCTGTCCAAACTCAAAACACAGTAAGGGACATTTTTTTTGTAGTACTTTTTTTTTGCATTTTTGGACTAAGATTCTATTGCAAACGTACTACGAAAAAATGTCCCTTACTGTGTTTTAAGTTTGGACAGCCAATCTGTACCTGAAGCATGAGATTGATCACCTTGCCTTCATATGATAAACGATTGACTTAACATTGTATCAATGTTATGCAGTGCCCTATGGACCATTAATTGTAAATAGGGGCAAGAATAATTGCTAATACTTTTGTGATTTAATTACTTGAAAGTGGTTCCATTGTAGCACTATATAGAATGATTTTTTTCGTGTTTTTTGGTCGCCGAATTTGGAGATAAAAACACAATAAAATTGACAGCTTGGTGATCATCTAGTGTCATTAGATCTAGCCGTATTTTATTTACAGGAAACGGATATGAGACGAAAAATACCTGAAAGTTATCTTCGGAAACAAATGGATCGTCCGGTTCACGTTTGATTTCCATTTCATTCAATACCTCCATTAATTCGCCTTTGATATCTCTTCCCTCTACATTTATACGTTCTACTAACTCCCTTGCCGAAATAAAACTAGCCCCTCCTTCATTTTGAACGGCTCCAGGTTTACAAACTGCGATATTTGGTCTAGCCGTGTTCTCCGTCTCTTCGACACTCCTATTCGAATGAGTATTTTTCTTTTCATTAGAATATTCGTAAAGACGTTTGATAAGAGGACGCGTTTGCAACTTGGGTTCCGTCCCATCAGACAAATTCTCTTCACTTTCGATGCGTTCTTCTTTAATTTCACCCGAGGGCAAGACATTTATGTCAATGTTATCAGCATCCATCATTCAATAACACGGCGGAGGGTCACATATACCATGACAAATAATGAGGAAACGTAAGGGCAGAGATGCGCGATTACATTATAGACTTCACGAATGAAGATTTTTTAAATACGGGCTACTTTTTTTCCATTGTGACAAGTCAAAAGAAATGCGAATTATACATGGTTTTTAATGGAAAATCTCGCGGGCAACAGTGGAAAACCTATCTGTCAAACCACGAAAACGGCCAGATCAAAGATTTTCTAGATAATATAATAAATCATCCACACGAAACGGGGTAGGTAGTTTATTTTCATTAAAATCAAAATAATTAAATAAAAACTAACTAACTAACTAATTAGCCATCACGCCGCTTCTCCGGAGGGGTAGGCAAAGAGAATAAAATGCCACATCACTCTGTCCTTGCAAACATTCTTCACATATTCCATGTTCATGCATCTTCTCAAACATACCCGCCGATTGTTTCAACTCCTAACATGACCATTTTCAAGTATTTGGCATACTTGATCGTGCCAAGTTTTTCTCGGTCTTCCTCTGCATAAATATAGTAAAAAAAAAAAAAAACTAAAAAAAAACATAAAAGATTTTTGCAAAAATTCATTTGAAATTAGCATAGGTGCATAAATTGAGATCTATGTATATTTTTTTATGTAAGTATAATCATTGTAGGGCAGAATAAAAAACGATGAGAAAATAATATAAGCCTCAACTAGAGATAATTGAAGGCTTTTTTAAAGTAGTTTGGACATGTAACACGAATGGATAGCGAGAGAATGACGAAGAAACTAAACGAGAACGTCCAAAAAAGACTTGGCATGACCAAATCAACCGAAACCTAAAATCAAAAGTGTCAAAAGCGTACGTAATTGTAGGGCATGTATGACTAGACATCTGTATGGACGTGAAAGAAGCTAGGAGTGTGTCAGGAAAGAAAAGTGTGCAACGGCGTGATGGTGTAGTACTACAGTCTGTTCACAGCTATTTTACCTCCAGTTTTTTTTAAAATTATTTATAAGGCAGTATAAATAAAAGAATGTAGAAAAAACTGGATGTAAAATAACTGTGAACAGACTGTAGTAATATTTTAGAAAAGCAATAAAATATACATAATTTCATTAAAATAGGTACTTATAGAATATTTTTTCAGACTGGCAGCACTTGCACTTACCACAACATAACTATGCAATTTCTGTTTGTGAACATAACACTACCACGCCTAGCGAGATCTGTCATTTTTCTAAATAACTTTATTATATTATAACAATATTACCAAGTGAGTTTATAAACTATTAGTCCTAAGTTTTGTTTTGTTTATTAAAGTTCTAATTTACATTTACCTTATAATTTCTCGCCTTTTGCACGTGTTTTAAAATTATGACTAACGCCAAGTGGGTGTAACCGTTTTGTGTTTTATTTGTTTTTACAGATTATAATCATGAATTACGGCCGAAAAACTCCGTCGACCTACAGGTCGACACCTTCTGTTTATTCCCACTATACTGGAAAGTAAGTTGAACGTGTTTTTATTACAAAGTTTTTGATAAAAGGTTGCACAAATAAGCATCTGACATATAATTTTATGGTTGGTTACGAAGGTTGATTGGATGCTATCCTTAACCCAGCCAGCCTTTCTTGTGATGGATGTGTAACTAGTACAGCCGGACCTCAACTTTGGCACATGATTGGTACCTGATAATGTGTGCAAAAGTTAAATGTTCCAAAGTAGAGGGGTGTAAAAAAAATACATAGGGCGCTTGTCCACTACCCAGAATTCCGTGTAATTTTTCCGTCCGTCACCTCAGTTAGCGGCTTAAAACGACGATTGGCTTGGATTGGCTTGTGCTTTTGTCCATATTTCTTCAGATCGGTGCGTGAACACATTGCGCGTAAATTTGATCACGCTAAACTCTTGTCGTTTTCATTTTCAAAACCAGACTGCTGAACGGTGAAATCCCGTGTAGTGGACAAACGCCCGTATAATAAAAAAAAAACAAAAATTGTACTTAAATATTTATATTTATTAAAAATTACTAAGTACATATTGAATAAAAAATATATTTTCTTAACTCTTACCACTCTGTAGGCCAGACAATCTGGCTCGTATTTTTTTGTCTTTATTTTAAATTCTTTCGCATTACATAAACATAAATTCAAATACAAAAAAATATATAAAAATGAATATAAAAAAAGATCCCACAGAGGCATGGCCTGTGTGTGGATATACAATATAATTTAGTTATAGTAAAGGGTATAATTCTAGTAGGCAGCTCCTCACATCAACTACAACATTACAAGAAGAAAAGACAGCCTCTTATAACCTTGTTATGATAACATGAAGTTTGCTGCGGTTGGACTGCAAAAAGAGGGTTGCCAGTTTAAAAAACAAATAGTGCATCATCAGTTATGATTAAGTACTTGGAAAAGTAAAAAATTACCAATCAAGTACTAGATGAAATGGTATTGAAATATAACTTCCACATATAATCCTGATCCAGCATCTTTAACTCTTATGTAAGCCAGACATTCTGGCCCGGATGATTCTAGTAGGCAGCTCCGTGGGCCACAATGTCTGGCCCGGCGCAGGTATAACTTTAATCACTGATTTCTCATCACCCAAGTATATTCTACCAACAAATATTTCAGATAAATACAGTTAATCTTAACATGGTCGTACGAATTGCCAGACAAGAGTGTCCCAAAATTAGGGAACCAAAATATTTATTTGAATGGTAGAAAAACGTAGCATTTTTTTGATCAGAGTAGCTGATCAGGTATAAGAAAAAATGGTCAGAGTGGAAAGGGTTAATAAACTTGTCAAGAGTTTGTTATATTTTACTATTTTTTTTTCTATTTTTCATATAGTGTTCTGTGATGTGACGTACTATTATGGATCGCCCTACGCACTAGAAATATGCATTCTCCGTTGTGACCACATTCTCCCATAATATGGTCATCTCATTAACCCTTTCCGGTCCCCCGAAATTAAAAAAATCTAGGTAGACAGTTACATTCCAATTGGAAAAAAATATTTTGTCCTCTGCTCCACATACTGTTGTAATAGATACGAGTGACAAAAATGTAAGATGACAAAATTCTCCGGTCAGTCTCCACCTTAACAAGAATATTCTGGCTTACTTTTGAATTTTTGTTAACGTGTACCCTTTAAATTTTAATTTGTAATGTATATGTTAATTACAAATGAACAAATTTAAATAAGCGATTTTGACTTTCAGATCATCAACTAACTTGAAGTCCAGTAAGTCCATGAGATCCATTCGTATCCCGTGGTACCAGCGCCCCATCCTGCACGATGCCTTCGTGTTGGACATACAGAGAGGCTCCCTTCTGACTGGATTCTTTACACTGGTGAGTGTTCTCTACTTTTTATAAAACATCTACAACATTTTGAGTGTGTCCAAATACCTGTTCACAAAATCTGGATTATCTCCATTATTATTGGAGATATTCCAGATTTTGTGAACAAGTATTTGGACACACTCAAAATGTTGTAAATAAATTATCTGGTCAAATTATAAGCTTAAATAATAAAAATAAAAATGGTATTTTCTGGCGTTTCTCATGTGTGTGATTGTAATCCAGGATTCGGACTTCACATATTGATATAAGAGTTTCTGCTTGATAAAAAGCTTCTTTACATCTCACCAACAGATGTCTCTAGTGAAGTTCAAGTGATTCAAGAACAATGTTTCTAAATTGGTTCATATATATAGAGCTTCCAAGAATTTGAGTAGTGTGGTTGTCAATAATGGGTAGAATTGGTGAATGTTACACGTTTGTAAAGTGATCACTTAAACCAGCCTATGACGGTCGTCAGCCCCGTAAATGCCCAGACTTCCATATTCTTCTTCATCTTTGATGAGATGTCAAAAAATAATATCAAAATAACTCCTGTAATCGGAGATTATAGGCCCTTGAATTTATAATATGCTCCCACAAGAAATATTATGTTCAGTTGGAAATAAATTCAAAATGCACACAAAAGAATGGCTCCTAAAAATTGGAAGATCCCAGCTGGAGCAGCAAATAAAAGTTTGTGTGTGATTAATCTATGTGTCAGTGTTTTATAATTATATAATCCTATTTTCTAATTTTATAATATTACTCCTTTAGATTTTACTTTTCTTTTAGTTAAACTCTCTACTTGCTTTCATTTTATAATTATTATTTCATATTATTTCAGTCTTACCACTTTTATATTATCATTAAAAATTTATAAAGCTGTATTATAAAAAGAATAAGCATACCCTGCCTACCTCAGAACAGGTATCTTCAAATACCTAGTGAGGATAGACAGTGTCCAATAAAAAAAAAATAAAAAAAGAAGATAATCCTGATCTTGTGAACAAGTATTTGGAAACACTCAAAATGTTGTGTTTCACTTAATGAAGATTCCGGAAGGAATCATGCTCTTTACGAGAGGTTCCACTGTATTTGAATATCATGTAACAAATATTTATATATCATTAACCTTTTAACCGCGTCAACTTTGTTCCTGAGAGACGCCCGTACGCGGCGGTATTTTGCTGTTTTTAAAATGATTACTTTTATCATGTATTTAGTTAAGAAACGATTTATTTTCCTAAACAAAAACGTTCAATGGGATTCATTGTGCCTTTTTGGTACTCTATAATACACTCGTGTCACATTATTCTTGAAATATATCGTAATATAAACAAATTAGATCGTAACATAAATAAATCAAAGCACGCATCGTGTGTCACTCTTACCCACTGGCGATGCGTAGCGTCGAGAGTGAGACAGATATAGGGCATGATTATGGCGCAGACTAATTACCGACCGCAAGAAAAATCAGGGATCTGTTCTTTTATTTATCCTTGTGATGTTACAAATTATTAGTCAGATATTTCAACAGATGTCATAAGGCCAAGGATTGACGTATTATTTTATCCAAAGTTCCACACCATGAAAAAATCCCTCCAAGTTGAACTGAGGTTCGAAACTTGGACCTAAGTGAAAACACAAACGCTTATGTCAGCCGCGTGTGGGGAATGTTTTGCAAAAACACATACGGTTATGCGAGCCGCGTGGATAGAGTTAAGGACTCTCTTATGGTAGAGAAAGTCTAAAAAAAGTTTCTGAGGTATCTCTACATGAGAGAGTACGGCTATTATCCTTGGCTCTACCCGACCCAGTTTCTCCAGGGTATGCTTGGTTACAATAGTTTAGAGACTAGAAGGAATGTGTATTTGATTACACATTTTTATCCATTGTTGTGCGGTATGATGGATAATCCTGAAATTATCCGGAGCATTGGTCTGTATGTTCCCGATAGTTAGCTAAGACAGCGTCGGCATAGATTGTTTCACATTCCTATACGCAGGACCAACCTGCCGATGGCTATGTCTGTAGAAAGAGCTACCACTTGTTGAACAATATCTCATTGGATATTGTTCGGTTCCATGTGTCTGAAAGAGTTTTCAGAAGCGGGACTCTTCTACACTTTTAGCAATAGTATTCTTGCATATTTTCGATTTTAATGTATACGATTTAAATTTTAAGTTTGTAATGGATATGTTAATAGTAAATAAATAAATTGAATTGAATCATCATTTGAACGTATTTATAAATCATTAGGTAAATTGATACTTAAATCATTATTTGAAACACTAACTGTATATATCGCCGCCCACTCCTTTCAAGAACGTCATAAATCAAAAAACTTGATTTTTCAGGAGAACGTTTTTAAAGTTTAAAAATAGAATACAATGTGTTAAAAATTAATATCAAGCCACTTATTAAACTTTTTCATATGCAACAGATCTTTTTAGGTAAAACCTGAAGGTTTTTTGTACATTCAAAAAATATTTAGTATATTTAAAAAAATTATTAAATAATACCTTTTCTTCAAAATGCAAAAACAACACTTTCTGCCCTGTAGCGGGTAAATATTAAGTCAAAAATATGCCTCTTTAGTTGGGATATAGTACATTTTCTAGGCATTCCGAAAAACATGCACAACTAAAAATTTACAATTTTTGATTTATGACTTTCTTGAAAGGAGTGAGCGATATTTTGTAAGTCATTGAATGATAATTGTAAAGTTCTTTAAATGTTGTTTCCATTTCAGTTCATGTCGCTGTTCACGATAGCGGAGTCTGTATTTGACATCTATTGCCTGGGCATGGCGGCTCCCGGCTCCACGCACTACGGCTACTATATTATCTCTTTCGAATTTGTTTACGTCGGAAATACGCATGGTAATTATTGCACATACTGTTCAAATTTTTAACTAAATATACCCATTGTTGAGTTAGATTATAATTGCATAGTGAAGCGGCTAAAATTAATAAATCTTCGTCATAGAAGGGTAATTACCGATTTGGTCCTTTTATATAAAATTCTTAACAGCCCTGATCTCCTAAATCAAATAAAGCTTAGCGTGCGTCCAAGAGGTACTAGGCAAAAATCTGTATTCCCAGTACATATTTGTACATAATGCAAACTATGCCATGTTCTCTCCCATTCCACGGTTTCGCATGTTAGCCAATGCTTTTGAAAGTATAGATTTATTTAATATATTGTTATCCACCTTGAAGTCTGTACTTTCTCAGCATTTCTTCTCCATGTTATAATGGTAAACGTTGTGTTTCACTCTCTCTCGCTGCTCGCTGATAGTGTGTGAAGGAGACGTGTGTTTACCAGCGCTTACTATTTGTTATTTTATTATTATTTTATGTTGAAGACTTTTTGTTTGTCTATTACTGTATTTTTATATTAGATACTTCTTCTTCTAATCCTTATGGGTGTGGACCCAATGGTGCATAGGGCACTGCATCGTAGTGACGCAGTTTTATCTTAATCGTTAATTGCATGAAGGCAAGGCGATCAGCCCTGCGCTTCTTGTACCAGTCCAGCGTGATATCAAATAAATATGAGAGTGAAAACGGGCATATTTATTTTGACCCCCCTGGGAATCGAACCCGGGACCTCCAGCACGGTAGCCAAACGCGCTGACCACTGCACTACGGAGGTGGGATTAGATACTGTATATATGTATTATGTTTATGTTAAAGGCATTAGCCGTTCAATAAATAAATTTATCCCATTAGAGCAGAGTTCCCCAAACTTTTTTGTGTCGTAGACCCCTTGCCATGTTTTTCCGTGTTGGGTAGACCCCCTACTTACCTGATATTGATTTCCTGTCAATTTCTAACTGTAGTGAAGTTTAGTGTTAAAAACTTAAAGTAAAAACACATGTTAATTTATACTAAATTTAATTAAAACTACTCAAAATAAAAATTTCATTGACCACAAAGCGAATACCAACATCCTACAACTTACACAATTTTATAAACATATATAATAAATTTTTTACTTCATAGGTACTTTTATAAATAATGTATGTCTTGATATTATAAGATAGTATGATGTAAGTAAATAGGTATTATCAGTGTGTGTGTTGAGATCCACTATCGTGGACCCCCATCTTCATTTCATGGACCCCCAAATTTTTTTTTGCTGATGTAGTCCCCTTGCAGGTTGTCATAGACCCCTAGGGGTCGATATAGACCACTTTGGGAATCACTGCATTAGAGCTTACAATTTAGACTTAAATAAAATACAATTTAGTAGATATCAAAAGAGATTTCTCCATTTAAAATTATTGTGGGGGTGAATGAATTGCGCGGATTATGGTGCGCTCCCAAACCTCCACTTATTGCTCCTCAGAAGGATATATATAGCGCCTCATTGTTTGACAAACCATATCGCCCCCCTCTGGGCGGGGCAACTTTTATTCTTTTTTTTACCTTACTTAAAGGGTGTTTACTGCATGTACATATTAAAAAAAACATAAATATATATATATATGTGTGTGTGTGTGTTTTTTTTCTTAATTTATATCCTTTTTTTCAGTGCGAAATACGCTAATTGTATTTGCGTTATTTTCGCTGGTCGGCGCTTGCTGCGTCTTTGTAACCAGCATCATGCTCATCAACGCGCTACGAAAGGTATGTCGTATTACTTATAATAAAATCCACCCAAAAATTACATTAAACATTCTTTTTAATTATGCAAATTTAAGAGGCGAATATAAGAGGTTGGAAATAGAAACAAAGGTAGATTTTATGACTCATATCGCTCACTCCTTTCAAGAACGTCATAAACAAAAAATCGTCCATTTTGAGTCGTGCATGTTTTCGGAATGCCCAAAAAATGTACTATATCCCAGCAAAAGAGGCATATTTTTAACTTAATATTTACCCGCTACAGGGCGGAAAGTGTTGTTTTTGCATTTTGAAGCGAAGGTATTGTTTAATTATTTTCTTTAAATATACTAAATATTTTTCAAATGGATAAAAAACCTTCAGGTTTTACCTAAAAAGTTCTGTTGCAAAGTAAAAAGTTTAATAAGTGGCTTGATATTTATTTTTATACATTTCATTGTATTTTTAAACTTTAAAAACATTCTCCTGAAAAATCAGGTTTTTTGATTTATGACGCTCTTGAAAGGAGTTAGCGATATGAGTCATAAAATAAACCCTGAAGAGGGCAACAGTTGCTGCCGAAACTATTCGGTTTTTAATAAAAATGTGAGTGGATCATAAAGCAAAGCCTTTTTATTTCTCAAAATAATATGATAAACTTGTATACACAGCTTCATGTTTCGTTCATCTTCATGGCTCGCTTAAGGTACAACTAACCCAACCCCGCCTGGCATTTTTACACACATGTGCACTGGATTTCAGGCCACAACTCAAGTTACTCACAATTCTTTATGTATCGCCTTTATTCTACAAAAAGTGTTTAATGATTTTATTTTAAATGACAATAAAACAGTCTAAAACGTATACCTGGTATGCCATTGTGTCTTTCAATTTTTACACAGGATATTGCGTTAACCTTGCAATATATTGCCTATACCCAAATTAACCAGCTGCCTGACATGTCGTTCACTCCTTTCAAGAACGTCATGAATCAAAAAACTTGATTTTTCAGGAGAACGTTTTTAAAGTTTAAAAATATGATACAATGTATTAAAAATAAATATCAAGCCACTTACTGAACTTTTTACTGTGCAACAGATCTTTTTAGGTAAAACCTGAAGGTTTTTTCTCCATTTGATTAATATTTAATATATTAAAAATAATAATTAAACAAAACCTTTTCTTCAAAATGCAAAAACAACACTTTCTGCCCTGTAAAATATTAACTTAAAAATATGCCTCTTTTGCTAGGATATAGTACATTTTCTGGGCATTCCGAAATCATGCACAACTCAAAATTGACAATTTTTGATTTATGACGTTCTTGAAAGGAGTGAGCGATGTATAAAATAGAATCCAGTCAGGGATCTAAAATGAATGAACTAAAAAAATAAAATAAAAATCACCTATATTTTTTGATATCCCCCCTGGGAATCGAACCCGGGACCTCCAGAACGGTAGCCGAGCGTGCTGACCATTACACTACAGAGGCAGACGCCTCAGTCCAGCATGTATTAGGTTATAATAAAAATGAATCATTGAACAGGTTTTGAGAATCGGCCCGCTATTCATTCATTACATTTCATGCCTATTTTTACATTGCACAGTGCTCCACCGCAACAGGGAGAAGAAAGTTCAAGGTATTTTTCCAGCGCTCCATCATTTCGCTTTTTGTCACTTTTTTTTTCATTTTTATTTTTATTGTCTGTATCAATTTCCAGCACTGCATTATGCATGGCACTGTTATTGTTACCACATTGTTGTCGGGACATGTATATGTGTTATGATGTCAGGGGACCTGACATGGCACGCACAGAAGGAGAAGAATGATGTGTGATGAAGAATGATGTATTTATGAACGTCTAAAGTGTCTACACATAGTTATCGGGCGGTTCTGTTCATCAACTGGTACCCTAATTATACTCTGGCAGTCTGCCGCCCGACCCTCAGTATACTAATCACAAGTAGCCGCAACACCCAATTCCCATCTGTACAATGTTTGCAGGCGTCTCTCGCGCTCTACCTAAAGTAAGCAAATAGTGCGCTCGCAAGCGTCTCCCGCTCTCTACCGACAGTATGGAAAAGGACCCTAATTATACTCTGGCAGTCTGCCGCCCGACCCTCAGTATACTAATCACAAGTAGCCGCAACACCCAATTCCCATCTGTACAATTCACCGCAGGGGTTGGCAGAGAGAATAGAACGCCACACCACTCTGTATTCTTTATTAGTATATTCACTCTTTATATTATATTCACTCTGTATTAGGTTAACATTCTTCGCCTCTTCCACGTTCATGCATCTCCTCATACATACCTGCCGATTGTTACGACTCCTAACCTGACCACTTTCAAGTATTTGGCATACCTGATTGTGCCATGTCATCTCGGTCTTCCTCTGCTCCTTTTTCCACTTACATTCGCCTCATAAATTTCTTCTTCTTCTTTATGTAGATCCTAGGGATCTGTTGGCGCCTCTGCATGTCGCTCTTGGGATGTCGACTCCCAGCTGTCTTTCCATCTTTTCGGAGGTCTGCCTGGGGGTCTGCGTCCTTCAGGGTTGCCTCGGAGGGCGATACGTGGAAGTGTGTCTTCTGACATTCTGTTTATATGTTCCTTCCAGTATCGCCTTCGTTGTCGTCCCCACCTCACGATATCCTCCGTCTTACACATGTTTCGAATGTCGGTATTTATTACTCGGTCTCGCAATGTGTTTCCAGTTATGGATCGGAGAGTCTTCATTTCGGAGGTTCGAAGTCGAGATGAATTTCTTCTTCTTCTTTTAGGACTAGGTCCTGTCATTCTCGGATCGCTCCTGTTAGGTGGAAGACTAGCTATCCTTCCATCGTTTAGTCGGTCTTTCTGGGGGTCTGATCCCGCCTATGCTGCTGTCCGCTGCCACCCTCACCACTCGATCCCAACTCGCTCTTCTCACATGATCTCTCCAGAAACGTCTTCTTTTCTTCCCCATCGCACAACATCTTCAACATCGCAGATGTTTTCTTATATCTGAGTTTCTAACTCTGTCATAAATTTCTAATAAAATAAAATAATTCTAGGAACACGAAAAGAAGATTGTCCCGTGGATCTACTGCTTTGCGGTGTTCATCCTGTTCCGGCTGTTTGCGTTCATCTTCTCCTGCATTGTGAACGATCTGATCTTTGCCTACAACGTCATCATGCTGCTGGTGTGGATCGTGTTCATCGTGGTCGGCTGCTACGGCTGGCTGCTCGTCTACAGCCTCTACATCGAGCTGTCCGACCTCACCAAGCTGGAGGACCTCGCGCACTTGAGGGTGAGTGAGCTTGTACTTGTCTGTAGACCTGTCACGGGTATGCCGTGTGCAAGGAGATGAAAGTACTCTATTCAATTTATTCAATAATTAATATTTACATTACAAACTAACATTTAAGGCGTATACATTAAAAAAACAAATTAAAAAGTAAGCAAGAAGACTCTTGTTAAATATGTAGAAGAATCTTGTTTTGGAAAACTCCTTCGGACACATGGAACAGATCAATATCCAATGTGATATTGTTCAACACAGCGGTAGCTCTTCCTACAGGTATAACCATCGGCAGGTTGGTCCTGTGTACAGGAATGTTAAACAATCTATGCCGACACTGTCTTAGGTAACTATCGGGAACATACAGACTTGTATCTGGTGATAGCCGTGTGCAAGGAGATGAAAGTACTCTAGACTTGTATCCGGTGATAGCCATGTGCAAGGAGATGAAAGTACTCTAGACTTGTATCCGGTGATAGCCATGTGCAGGGAGATGAAAGTACTCTAGACTTGTATCCGGTGATAGCCATGTGCAAGGAGATGAAAGTACTCTAGACTTGTATCCGGTGATAGCCATGTGCAAGGAGATGAAAGTACTCTAGACTTGTATCCGGTGATAGCCATGTGCAGGGAGATGAAAGTACTCTAGACTTGTATCCGGTGATAGCCATGTGCAAGGAGATGAAAGTACTCTAGACTTGTATCCTCGGTAACTTTGACATAACTCTATGTAATTTTGACGCTTCAATAGTATGAGTCACCATGAGCAATATGACTTTTATTTCTAGGACTGATTCATACTACAAAAATCAATCTCTTTAGTGCGTACTACCTTTTTCTGTATTTAAAGATTATTTCTATATTTGTTCTCGTTTTATCAGTTGCAAAATACATATCAGCGACTCATCGTTTGACAAACCATATCGCTCACTCCTTTCAAGAACGTCATAAATTAAATTTTCAGTTGTGCATATTTTCAGAATGCCCAGAAAATGTACTATATCCCAGCAAAAGCGGCATATTTTTTACGTAATATCTACCCGCTACAGGGCAGAAAGTGTTGTTTTTGCATTTCGAAGAAATGGTATTGTTTAATAATTTTTTTAATGTACTTAATATTTTTCAAATGGAGAAAAAACCTTCAAGTTTTACCTAAAAATATCTGTTGCATGGTAAAAAGTTCAATATGTGGCTTGATATTTATTTTTAATACATTTTAATATATTTTAAACTTTAAAAACGTTCTCCTTAAATAACAAGTACATATTTTGATTTATGACGTTCTTGAAAGGAGTGAGTGATATCACCTCCCCTCCGGGCGGGGCAACTTTTTTACTTTATGGGATACATTCAATTAGTATACTTGTGTACAATTTTAATAAAAAAAGATATGCTTATTGGTTAGGCAGGGTGTTTTGGGATGGTTTGGACATGCGTAACAAATGAGTGAAGAAAGAATTGTAAAACAAATTTATGAGGCGAGTGTAGCTGTAACTATAGGTTGTTTAATTGTTTATTACAGATGGGAACCATGGCGTCTCTCAACGCTTCAACGACGCACTCTCTGGCTGGCTCCAGGCCGACCACCCCGCACAGCACGGTGTCCACCATGCCCGTGGGCTGATGCCGACCCGACCCTACCTCAACTGACATCCGTACAAAATGGTAAAGCAACTATTGACCTAACCTGATGTTCTTCTAAAGGGGGAGACTGACCGGAACATTTCGACGTAACAAAACGTCGTAACATCGCTCGCGGCGAGCATCTGTACTCGCTGTACTGACTGCCTGAATGCTCACATCGTAACGTGTTAGGGCGGAGACTGACCTCCACATTTCGTCGTAACGTAACATGATACGATGCGACCATTCAGGCAGTCAGTACACCGAGCCGAGCTGCTCGCCGCTAGTTCCGAATGCTCCATCCGAAGTCGGATTCAATTTTAGGTTAGTACAGGGTTGTCAATCTGTGGGAAATTCCCCAAACTGCGGGGAATTTGTGGGAATCGGCTCTAAATTTATTGTTTTCTTCATTTGGAGTAAGCAGTAATTTATTAAAATCACAGAACCGAGAATCACGTCTTCGTTGCCCGACATTTTGACTACAGCACGAATGCAATGTTGCAAAGATTTACACAGATTTTGGGTTATTGATTCAGATTTTCAGATTTTTTGGTGTGACATATGGCAACACTGAGCACAAGGTCACTAGCGAGCACTGATCGCGATCAGCCAGCAATGCCGTAACGTCATAACGTAACATGCTCGCGGCGAGCATGTTACGTTATGACGTTACGACCTTACCTCATCGGACATCTGTACAAAATGGGTTGACCATAGACATTAACAAATAGAACCGCCAATAATTTAGCAATGACACCAACATTAAAATAACTCCATCGTTTCTGTGACGTCATTCATTGCCAACTTACAAAAATAACGTTTTGTCAAAGGCGAATTTTTCAAAAGAAAACGATGAATGAAAATATTAATTATATTGGCTGTTATAAACACTTCACGAGTCTAATACAATCCTTTATAGGTTGAGTATGTTCAATTAGATATTCCTCCCGTATGACGATGATCCATTACAATCAACTCTATCAACAACAAAAAAAGTACCATATTTTACACACTTTAAGATTATTATTATTATTCTTCTTCTTCTGGGAACAGAGTGAATGGTGCACTAAAATCAGTTTTAGCAAATAAAAATCTATCAGCGGAAGCTAAACTGGCAGTACACAATGGAGTTCTGGTTCCAACCCTTATGTATGGAAGCGAAGCATGGAGTTGGCAAAAGAAGGATGAAAGCAGACTGAATGCAGTCGAAATGCGATCCCTCAGACGAATGTGTGGCAAAACGATGTTTGATAGATGTTCGAATGATGAAATAAGGAAAAAATGTAAGGCTGAGATAAGCATTATCGATAAAATTAAGAAAGGTGTGTTGAGATGGTTTGGACATGTGGAGCGTATGAGTGAAGAAAGAACGGTTTAACAAATTTATGGAGCGAATGTAGTTGGAAAAAGAAGCAGAGGACGACCGAGGAAAACTTGGCACAATCAGGTATGTCAAATACTTGAAAGCGGCCGGGTCAGGAGTCGTAATAATCGTCGGGTATGTATGAGGAGATGCATGAATGTAGAAGAGGCAAAGAATGTTTGCAAGGACAGAGTGGTGTGGCGTTCGATTCTCTCTGCCTACCCCTGCGGTGAAGCGGCGTGATGGTTAGTTAGTTTTTTAGTTAGTTTCTTCTTCTTCAAACCGTTATCCGCACTTCACTGGTGCAAAGGCCACTGCAGCGTATAGAAGCAGTGTTATCTTGATAATTAACACACAAAGGAAGCCCTCCGCTTCAGGCACCATTCCAGGGTTATATTGAATAAATATTGGGGTGAGAAAATCACTTATGTTTATAATCTCAATATTTAAAGCATTAACTTTGTGGTTAGTCATTTTAACTTTTATATTTTTTTACTAAAATGTTAGTAATATTAGTATAAAATCACTCACCGGTGAGTGGTTATATACTAATATTATAACAATTAAAAAAAAAATTAAAATCACTTATATTTATTTGACCCTCTCCCTGGGAATCGAACCCGGGACCTCTAGAACAACGGTAGCAGAGCGTGCTGACAATTACACCACGGAAGCGGACTATTATTTTTATTTTTATTCTTTAAATCTGAAATCTGTCCGCCTCCGTAGTGTAATGGTCAGCATACTCGGCTACCGTTCTGGAGGTCCCGGGTTCGATTCCCAGGGGGGTTTAATAAATATAAGTGATTTTTTCACTCTAATATTTATTCAATATTACATTGGACTGGTACCCGAAGTGGAGGGCTGATCACCTTTCCTTCATGTGTAATCAATCGAGATAACACTGCGTTTATATGAAGCAGCGCCCTATGCACCATTGGGGTGCGGTAAGGGATTTATAAATGTATATATATTTTTAATTGTAGACATTTTAAATATTGTGTTTTTTTCCCTTTTCAGGTTTTTGGTGAATCTCCAAACACAACTTTACAAAATAGATCTTTTAAAAGCGTATTTTCACTTATTAGATAAGTTATTTTAATGTGCATTTTTTGTACACACGTGTCAACAAGGCAAATCCATATATGAGATATGAAAACTCCATTTTCCATGAAAATTACAATTATTTGACTCTATTCACCCCGACGTTGCAACTAATATTCCAAGCTACAATGGAAAAGCCGATGAATCATTCTCATAATGTGTTATTATTGGCTAATAAATTAATATGAAAAATCACAAGAATTAAAGAAAACACTTGTTTTTTACCACTTGAGTTTTATTATAGACTACATGTTTCAGAAGTTAAACTTCCATCATTCAGGTCTGTATAATAACTAAAATATAAAATATAAAATTTTTCTATAGATAAGGAGAGGGGAAAGTAAGGGGAAGGGGTTAGTCAAGGAACGGAGTTTGAACACAAAGGAAAAATTGAAAGCAAAGAAGCAAAGAATTGAAGGTGAAGAATTTTGAAACAATATATTATTTAATAAATTATTATTAGAATTCAGGTTTTTTTGTATTTCTAAATTTTCAAGATAATTCATAATTTGGCCTTTAAAATTTAGAAATACAAAAAAACCTGAATTCTAATAATAATTTATTAAATAATATATTGTTTCAAAATTCCTCGCCATTGCTTTCCATTTTTCCTTTGTTTTCAAACTCCGCCCCTTGACTAACCCCTTTTCCTTTACTTTCCCCTCTCCTTATTTATAGAACAATTTTATATTTTATATTTTAGTTATTATACAGACCTGAAGGATGGAAGTTTAACTTCTGAAACATGTAGTCTATAAGAAAACTCAAGTGGTAAAAAACAAGTGTTTTCTTTAATCATTGTTTTAGATATTTTAATAAAAGAAAAACGGACACCACTATACGTCATCAAATTTTACATCATCGGGTGTGTTATGGAGAGTATCCCTTTATGTATTATTTTTTTTTTAAATTACCCAACGCCCAAGTGTCTCTGAAATCTAGCTACAGCTTATGCAACACCGCTTATCATGACCCTACTCAGGCTTCAACTTTTTATGTTTCATAGCCTATGCCTACTCGTGAGTGGATTTACTCTTTGTTTAACTACTACTACTACTACTACCATCACGCCGTTTCTCCGCAGGGGTAGGCAGAGAGGATGGAACGCCACACTCTTCTGTCCTGACATACACTCCTAGCCTCCTTCACATCCATCTAGTCATACATGCCCTCCGATTACGCAGACTTTTGACACCGCCAGATTTTAGGTTCTGATTGATCTGATCGTGCCAAGTCTTTTTCGGTCGTCCACGTTCTGTTTTCCCTCTCACATTCGCCACATATATTTTCTTAGTCATTCTCTCGCTATCCATTCGCTCCACATGTCCATACCACCGCAAAGAGCTCTTTCTAATCTTTTCAATTATTCCTCGTTCAGCCTTACATTCCTTTCTTATATCGTCGTTTTTAATTCTGTCATACAATGATTTTCCACACATTCGTCTGAGGGAGCGCATTTCAACAGCATTCACTCTGCTTTCATCCTTCCTTTATGTTTAAAGTTACTATAATTTCATGTGATTCATGAGTGAAAATTCTAGGCAAAAACACTCGCATCACTTTATGTATCTATTTTATAGAGCTGTAATAGTAGTAGTGTGAATACTAATCCAGAAACTATTCTACGACATCAAATTTAGGAAAACAACGTTTTTAACCTTTTAACCGCGTCAACTTTGTTCCTAAGAGACGCCCGTACGCGGTGGTATTTTGCCGTTTTTAAAATGATTACTTTTATCATGTATTTAGTTAAGAAACGATTTATTTTCCTAAACAAGAACGTTCAATGGGATTCATTGTGCCTTTTTGGCACTCTATAATACACTTGTGTCACATTATTCTTGAAATATATCGTAATATAAACAAATAAGTTCGTAACATAAATAAATCAAAGCACGCATCGCATGTCACTCTTACCCACTGGCGATGCGTAGCGTCGAGAGTGAGACAGATATAGGGCATGATTATGGCGCGGACTAATTACCGACCGCAAGAAAAATCAGGGATCTGTTCTTTTATTTATCCTTGTGATGTTACAAATTATTAGTCAGATATTTCAACAGATGTCATAAGGCCAAGGATTGACGTATTATTTTATCCAAAGTTCCACACCATGAAAAAATCCCTCCAAGTTGAACTGAGGTTGGAAACTTGGAGCAATGTAAAAACACAAACGCTTATGTCAGCCGCGTATGGGGCATGTCCTGTTAAAACAAATACGGTTATGCGAGCCGCGTGGATCCGGTTAATGAGGTTTCAATTTTTATTTCTTAGCCATATCTCTATAAGGATCTTGTGACACGTGTTTAATCTATCTTCCGTCCATAAAATGGTTACATATCTTAACTCTACTGCAATATTGTATTTTATAATTTTAATTTTAAGTATTTTATATGTATTTTAATGAATTATATATATATATATATATATATATATATATATATATATATATATATATATATATATATATATATATATATATATATATATATATATATATACCGTAGAACGGGGCTACTTGAACTTTGATGTGTTACTTGAGCCCAGTACAAAATAAATTTACAGCATTTTGAGTGTGTCCAAATACTTGTTCATAAAATCTGGATTATCTCCAATCACAGGAGTTATTTTCATAACATATAATAAAATATAAAAACCCTTACCCGCACCCCAATGGTGCATAGGGCACTGCTTCATATAAACGCAGTGTTATCTTGATCGTTTACACATGAAGGAAAGGTGATCAGCCCTCCGCTTCAGGTACCAGTCCAGGGTAATATTGAATAAATATTATTGTGAAAAAATCGCTTATATTTATTTGACCACCCCTGGGAATCGAACCCGAGACCTCCAGAATGGTAGCCGAGCTTGTTGACCATTACACTACGGAGGCGGACAAACATAACATATTTTAATAAATTATCTGGTCAAATTATAAGCTTAAATAATAAAAATGAAAATGGTATTTTCTGGCGTTTCTCATGTGTGTGATTATAATCCAGTATTCGGACTTCACATACTAATATAAGAGTTTCTGCTTAGTAAAAAGCTTCTTTACATCTCACCAATAGATGCCTCTAGTGAAGTTCCAGTGATTCAAGAACAAGGTTTCTAAATTGGTTCATATATATAGAACTTCCAAGAATTTGAGTAGTGTGGTTGTCAATAATGGGTAAAATTGGTAAATGTTACACGTTCGTTAAGTGATCACTTAAACCAGCCTATGACGGTCGTCAGCCCCGTAAATGCCCAGACTTCCATATTCTTCTTCATCTTGATGAGATGTCAAAAAATAATACAAAATAAATATTTAGATTGTGGTATCGATTGAAGTATGGTGACAATAAGTGTCACCTGTCAGGGAAACAATGAATCATGTCCATACGTTCATTATTGTAGACCAAATACAGATTTATTTTTTCTTTTGTACTGGGCACAAGTAACACATCAAAGTTCACGTAGCCCCGTTCTTCTTCTAACCTCTTATCCGCACCTAATGGTGCATGGGGCACTGCTTCATATAAACGCAGTGTTATCTCGATCGATTACACATGAAGGAAAGGTGATCAGCCCTCCACTTCAGGTACCAGTCCAGGGTAATATTGAATAAATATTAGAGTGAAAAAATCACTTATATTTATTAAACCCCCCTGGGAATCGAACCCGGGACCTCCAGAACGGTAGGCGAGCATGCTGACCATTACACTACGGAGGCGGACAAAAGCCCCGTTCTACTGTATATTAATAGTTAGTTGTTTTTCGTACATATATTGCCATAATTAATTTAAATTGGCACAGCACATTTTGATGTAATAGTTTAATGAAGTATGTTTGTGAATCAAATTGAATGTATCTCATATTAACCCTTTGACTGATAAATTTTACTGATAATAAGATTTTATATTAACCTTTCCTTACGGTGCAAAAACTTCCATGTGCAACGGTGATATCGCTCACTCCTTTCAACAACGTCACATATCAAAAATCGTCAATTTTCAGTTGTGCATGTTTTCGGAATGCCCAGAAAATGTACTCTATCCCAGCAAAAGCGGCATATTTTTAACATAATATTTACAGGGCAGAAAGTGTTGTTTTTGCATTATGAAGAAAGGTATTGTTTTATTAATTTAAAATATACTAAATATTTTTCAAATGGAGAAAAACCTTCAGGTTTTACCTAAAAAGATCTGTTGCCCAGTAAAAAGTTCAATATGTGGCTTGATATTTATTTTTAATACAAAATCAAGTTTTTTGATTTGTGACGTTGTGGAAAGAAGTGAGCGATATGTATTTTGTGCACCATATGAAAATGTGATTTAAAAACGTGAAAAATGTGAATATTCCTAAATTTTGCTTTCATTGACCACAGTTGAAGTTAAAATATATCATTTTTGTAATGTTAGCTCTGGTAAGTATCTAAAAATGAGAATAAAAATAACTTGCAAGTAGCCGCTATAGCTGGCGTAGCGGCACGACCACCCGAAGGACAACTTGCGCGCTACTAAAAGGAGATCGGCGGAAACAGTATGAAGCGCGTGTACGCAAAGCAGGGCACGCATGTACACTGAGAAACGTATCGGTGATTCTATCTCTGCTTTTTTATACAATTTATTTATTTCCGTCGCTGCAAATGAATAACTTTATGTTATAATACTGTTATGTAATACATTCATTCATTCAAACCCCTATCCGCATCCCAATGGTGCATAGGGCACTACATCATACAAACGCAGTGTGATCTTGATTTTTAACACACGTAGGAAAGGTGATCGGCCCTCCGCTTCAGGTACCAGTCCAGGGTAATATGGAATAAATATTAGAGTGAAAAAATCACTTCTGTTTATTTGACCCCCCTGGGAATCGAACCCGGGATCTCCAGAACGGTAGCCGAGCGTGCTGACCATTACACTACGGAAGCGGAGGTATTTAATACGTAACTATTTTACGGTGGAATGCAATAATTCTAGATAATTCCATATCTATTATATTTTATATTGATATTCTCATTTTCAATTTGAGTATAGTAAATGCATATCCTCCGCCTCCGTAGTGTAATGGTCAGCACGCTCGGCTACCGTTTTGGAGGTCCCGGGTTTGATTCCCAAGGGGGGTAAAATAAATATAAGTGATTTTTTCACTGTCATATTTATTCAATATTACCCTGGACTGGTACCTGAAGCGGAGGGCTGATCACCTTTCCTTCATGTGTAAACGATCAAGATGACACTGCGTTTATATGACGCAGTGCCCTATGCACCATTGGGGTGCGGATAAGGGTTTTATTAAATGCATATCACTGCATGGGAAAGGCTAATGAAATTTTCTCATAACTCCTGGAACAAAGTAAGTAGTTTATAGAAGAAGGCATCATTGTAATAATAAATTTTAAAAAAACTGACTGAAATGTGTGGCTTATTTTACAAATTGTATATTTAAAAATAAAAAAATAAAAACTATATTTGATCATTCCGCATGTGATGCAGTGTGTTAAAAATTAATTTGCTTATATGATTATATTTCTATATATGAAAATTATTTGTTAAGAAAAATATATTGTGTATTATTTAAGGATGACTTGTTCAATCCGTCCATTTTTGATTTTGTATTTTTTACCAAAATAAATGAATTCAAGTTTGATGCTGTTTTATTTGATTTATTCAGTAATATGAGTATTATAATCCTGATGTACTACTACTACTACCATCACGCCGTTTCTCCGCAGGGGTAGGCAGAGAGGATAGAACGCCACACTCTTCTGTCCTGACATACACTCCTCGCCTCCTTTACATCCATACATCTAGTCATACATGCCCTCCGATCACGCAGACATTTGACACCGCCAGATTTTAGGTTCTGATTAATCTGATCGTGCCAAGTCTTTTTCGGTCGTCCACGTTCCGTTTTCCCTCTCACATTCGCCACATATATTTTCTTAGTCATTCTCTCGCTATCCATTCGCTCCACATGTCCATACCACCGCAAAGAACTCTTCCTAATCTTTTCAATTATTCCTCGTTCAGCCTTACATTCCTTTCTTATATCGTCGTTTTTAATTCTGTCGTACAATGATTTTCCACACATTCGTCTGAGGGAGCGCATTTCAACAGCGTTCACTCTGCTTTCATCCTTTGCCAGTTCCATGTTTCGCTTCCATACATTAGTGTCGGTCCTCGGTAATCCTGATGTATGGAAGTTATAATAATTTATATGGAAGTTATAATAATGTATGGAAGTTATAATAATCCTAAGTATGGAGTTGGGAAAAGAAGGATGAGTAAACTGAATTCTCAGGAATGAACAATAAATATGGGAGTCAAACACTTCAATATATCGTTCCTAACATTTTTAATTAGTTGCCGACGGATGTTAGAAGTCTAAATAAAATATGGAACAAAGGCAAATAAAGGAATGGGTGAATGGTCAAGAGTTTATTCTATAAAAATTGTAAAATAATTTATATTTTAAAAAAAATCTTCTCTTTTTTGTGTATATTAGGTTAAAATTGATAAAAACTAAAAAAAATGTATGTAAAAAGAACTCCACCGACAAGACACACAAGGTGGCTTGGTGGGTCTCTGCAAAAAATATTTTAAATATGTTTATAATTGTTCTTTTAAATAATTTATTTTTTATTTTTATTTATTTCTTAAGTTAGCTTATATTAAAACTAATATAAACTATTATATACATTTACATCATCTTTATATATTTACATTTCCTTACAGTAACTTAGACATTTATTTTTAAATTCTTTCAGACACTTGTCATTCTTCATACATTCAGGCATCTCATCATACATTTTTAAACCCTTATACATCAAGCAATTTTGCGACTCAGCTCTTTTCAATAATGGTAGTCTTATTTTATCCTTTTGTCTAGTAGCATATTCGTGACAATTTTTGTTTAAGACAACTTTATCCTTAAAATATTTTGGTAATTTATCGTGAAAAAATTTATGTATAAATATCAACATATTAAATTTAAGTCTTCTTCTTACAGATAACCATTTTAGTTCATCTCTCATTTTTTTTACATTGCTATATTTATTTTTCTTAAGAACTATTCTCATCGCTTTATTTTGTATAATTTCTAGTTTATAAATTAATGTAAACAATTTATGTAAATAAAAAAAATATATATTTTTAAAAAAATGCAGTCAAAATGCAATCTCTCAGTGCGGCAAAACCATGTATGGTAGATGTTCCAATGGTGATATAAGGAAAGGGTGCATGGCTGAGATGAGCATTATCGATAAAATTAAGAATTCATTTTCAATTCAAACCCTTATCCGCACCCCAATGGTGCATAGGGCACTGCATTATATAAACACAGTGTGTTATCTTGATCGTTAACACACGAATGAAAGGTGATCAGCCCTCCGCCTTAGGTACCAGTCCAGGTAATATTGAATAAATATTAGAGTGAAAATATCACATATATATATATATATATATACATATATATATACATATATATATATATATATATATATATATATATATATATATATATATATATATATATATATATATATATATATATATATATATATATGTATATATATATATATATATATATATATATTTGACCCTTGGGGAATCCAACCCCGGACCTCCAGATCGGTAGCCGAGCGTGCTGACCTAGGGAGGCAGACATTAAGAAAGGTGTGTTGAAATGGTTTAGGCATGTGAATGGAATGAATGAAGAAAAAACAATAAAATAACATGTTATTTCTTCCACTCTAATAAATGTGGTATTATCAGGAGAGAATGAGACAACTAGATTACTCCGCTTTTGTTTGATCCAATTTCCAGTCTCTCGCTTATCACTCGGCGCTCGGCGGCGAGCTGGAAAGGACGTGGAATCTGTGACTCCGGCGACTCTGTGCTAGCGGCGAGTTACGAGCTGTGTACTAAGATTTCCACACAAATATGAACTGGTAATATTTTGGTACCTCGGTTTGGATTTTCGGATGATCAGGGAAAGGCGACATATTTGCCCGAAATAAAGGTTCAATAAATTTGATAAACATGCGGAAAATAAAACAAAATAAATTTTTTAATTTCATTTTATTACTTATGTATTATTTAAAACTAAATATGGACTATGGCAAATGGTTTTCTTAGTCTACTAAGTCCAGAGGTTATACTTGCAACTACGTACGGTCATCCTTGCAACTGAGAGGTAAGTTTATATGTACTTATTCTATAAATATATCTTACTTATATGACCTCTTACACATCATTGAGTAATTCCAATAGGAAAATACTCCTTGCAGTGTAATTCTTGGATATGCCCTAATATTATATACTCGCTGATTTGTATATATACATCCACATATCGTAGTAGTACAGGAGAAAGTGACCAACTAACAAAATGTAAAATGTTCAGGAGGGCCACTTAAGTCACTTTTGCTTGGCAAGAAAATGAAAATCAATACAGTTAGTCATTTTTAAAAAGTCAATATATTATACTTCCAAGTTTAAAATCCCTTGGGGTTTTTTCAGGGCAATATTAAGCTAGTAAGATATTAAATAGTCAATGATCACTTGGCCACTTTCTCCTGTATGACTACGATATACATATCGGGGCACAACGCAAATAAAAATCAAACTTCATACCAAAAACGGTATGTTGCATATTTGAAAGACATCCATGATTCTAGCTTTGGAAATATCCATTTCTAACGCTTGAACGCTTTTTGTCCGCCTCCGTAGTGTAATGGTCAGCACGCTCACCTACCGTTCTGGAGGTCCCGGGTTCGATTCCCAAGGGGGGTAAAATAAATATAAGTGATTTATTCACTCTAATATTTATTCAATATTACATTGGACTGGTACCTGAAGTGGAGGGCTGATCACCTTTCCTTCATGTCTAAACGATCAAGATAACACTGCGTTTATATGACGCAGTGCCCTATGCACCATTGGGGTGCGGATAAGGGTTTTATTATTATTATTAACGCTTGAATCATGAATGTTTTTTTTAAAATCAGATACTTCTTCTTTTTATAGATGCTAGGGATCTGTTTGTGCTCTTGGGATGTGGACTCCCAGCTGTCTTTCCATCTTTTCGGAGGTCTGCCTGGGGGTCTGCATGCTTCAGGGTTGCCTTGGAGGGCGATACGTGGAAGTGTGTCTTCTGACATTCTGTTTATATGTTCATTCCAGTATCGCCTTCGTTGTCGTCCCCGCCACGACATAATTATTTTTAGATACCATTTTTGAAATAAAGAGTTTAATTTTTTTTGCATTGTGTCCCTTTGGCATCAAACCAGCGATATGTTGAATATCTATTTCAATATTTATTTATTTGAAGAAAACAACAGTCAATAACAAACAAAAAATATAATTTTTAACTTAAATTTTACTATTTCTTAAAATCTATGGTGACACGTGTTTTAATGCATTCCGCATCATACGGTGTTTGAAAATGATGCGGAATGCAACGAAAATGATGGAACGAAACACGTGTCTGAATGGATTTTAAGAAATAGTGGTATTTACCAAGTTAAACTTATATTAAAAATGATTTGATGTTACCACAAAGTGAATGCCGAATCAATTATTGTAAAAATATAACATTTAAATACAAAAACCCAAACCAGACTTCTATATTCTTCTTTGTTTGAGATTTGAATAAAAAAATCTTCATATACTAATTCCTAACTGAAACAAAAACAGAAATTGTGAACAAAAATTTGGTTAGTAAAATAAAAATAATAAAACCCTTATCCGCACCCCAATGGTGCATAGGGCACTACGTCATATAAACGCAGTGTTATCTTGATTGTTTACACATGAAGGAAAGGTGATCAGCCCTCCGTTTCAGGTACCAGTCCAGGGTAATATTGAATAAATATGACAGTGAAAAAATCACTTATATTTATTTTACCCCCCTTGGGAATCGAACCCGGGACCTCCAGAATGGTAGCCAAGGGTGCTGACCATTACACTACGGAGGTGGAAAATATTGTAAATCTATAAAAAAACTTCACTTTACACATTACTTACTCCTTTCAACAACGTCATATATAAAAAAAAACTTGAATTTCAGGAGATAGTTTTTAAATTTAAAAAAATGTATTAAAAATAAATATCAAGCCACTAATTGAACTTTTTACTGTGCAACAGATCCTTTCAGGTAAAACCTGAATGTTTTTCTCCATTTGAAACATATTTAGTATATTTAAAAAAAAATCAAACAAATCTCTTCTTCAAAATGCAAAAAACCACACTTTCTGCCCTGTAGCGGGTAAATATTAAGTTTAAAAAATGCCGCTTTTGCTGGGATATAGTACATTTTCTAGGCAGTCCGAAAAAATTCACATTTTTCAGTACAACTGAAAAATGTCAATTTTTTATTTATGACGTTCTTGAAAGGAGTGAGCGATATGTATAATGAAAAAATACAACATTTTGAGTGTGTAAAAATACTTGTTCACAAATCTGGATTATCTCAAATTTGGAGTTATTTTTTGACATCTCAACATAGATGAATAAGAATATGGAAGTCTGGGCATTTACGGGGCTTGAAATTAAGCACTTTGTTTTGAATTTGAACAATATATATAATAGAAGTTCCAAGAATTTGAGTAGTGTGGTTGTCAATCATGGGAGGAATTGGTGAATGTTACACGTGTGTAAAGTGATCACTTAAACCAGCCTATGATGGTCGTAAGCCCCGTAAATGCCCAGACTTCCATATTCTTCTGTATCTTTATTGAGATGTCAAAAAATAATATTAACAAAAATACATTAAAAAGACATTTAAAATAAAAATAATATATTCTAGTTAGCCCGTAGTCTTTTATAAAGTTTCACCGATTTGTGGATTCCATTTAGAGTTAGCAGGAACATCACCAACTGGAATACCCGATGAAGCAAATATAACCTGCAAAATTACATTTTATTAGATTCTGGTAGAGCATGTACAATATTCTGGTATTAATTAACCTTTCCCTTCCGGTGCTAAAATAAACCGCGCGTCCCGGTGTTGGGTAGTCACTACACAATAAAAAATTATATATATATAAATCCCTTACCGCACCCCAATGGTGCATAGGGCACTGCTTCATATAAACGCAGTGTTATCTCGATCGATTACACATGAAGGAAAGGTGATCAGCCCTCCATGTCAGGTACCAGTCCAGTGTAATATTGAATAAATATTAGAGTGAAAAAATCACTTGTATTTATTAAATCCCCCTGGGAATCGAACCCGGGACCTCCAGAACGGTAGGCGAGCATGCTGACCATTACACTACGGAGGCGGAAAAAAACAACAATAAAAAATTAGCAATTTTAAATCGTAAAAATATGGACATTCATAGCTAATCCCCTCAAATTATTACAAATGAAGTAAAAATTATAAAAATTTAGATTTATGTGCTGAAAGCATCATAAAACCATCTGGCAACGCTCACGGAATAAGCATAGGTATACTCTTGTCGAAAGCTCAAGAGCTACCAATCTAACCTAACCTAACCCAACCCGCTAGCTAGCCAGAGAACATTGAGCTTTGAGCTCCTCACGCTTGCACAGTGCAAGTTTGCAAGAGTGAGATGCGAATATAGTGTCGCGGTTCCCGTACATTCTTCACGCGCTGTTTGTACGCGAATTTGTTTCTGGTATTCACAAAATACCTCGGATGTACCCGATAAATTCTGATTATTATTATCAATATTATTTTTTTAATCCATGCGTAAATATGCTATGGAGGAATACCTAAAATCGTAGGCTTGCATTTACTATATTTATAGAGATAAAATGGTTATTAGCAGCAATGTGTACTAGGTACAAAATACCGGGAAGGGGGAGTTCATTTTGTTTTATTATTTCTGCCTTAGAAAATTATCTTTGCCTATTATGTACAATGATTTAAAGCATATTCAGTTTAAATATCTTAAAAATGATAGTGGATGTTTATACTAATGTGTAAAGGCAACTAGCCGTAACTCAAGTTGCGGCTGTTTGGCGTAACACGGCGCAAAGCATTCTTATAACTGGCCTATATCATATAAAAATAAAATAAATAAAACCCTTACCGCACCCCGATGGTGCATAGGGCACTGCTTCATATAAATGCAGTGTTATCTCGATCGTTTACACATGAAGGAAAGGTGATCAGCCCTCCGCTTCAGGTACCAGTCCAGGGTAATGTTGAATAAATATTAGAGTGAAAAAATCACTGATATTTATTAAACCCCCCTGGGAATCGAACCCGGGACCTCCAGAACGGTAGCCGAGCATGCTGACCATTACACTACGGAGGGGGACATATCATATACGATCACAAATTTTGCTCTATCCAGGAAAGCCTTTACCGAGATATTCATTATCCGAAAAGCCGCAAAATTGTATTAATTGATCCATGTTTTGGCAAAAAGTATCATTTTATAATTCGCTGGGATAACGTACATTTTCTGGGCATTCCGAAAACATGCACAACTGAAAATTTACGATTTTTGATATATCGCTCACTCCTTTCAAGAACGTCATAAATCAAAAAACTTGATTTTTCAGGAGAACGTTTTTTAAGTTTAAAAATATAATACAATGTATTCAAAATAAATATCAAGCAACTTTCTGAACTTTTTACTGTGCAACAGATCTTTTAAAGTAAAACCTGAAGGTTTCTTCTCCATTTGAAAAATATTCAGTTTATTTAAAAGAATTATTAAACAATACCTTTTCTTTAAAATGCAAAAACTACACTTTCTGCCCTGTAGCGGGTAAATATTAAGTTAAAATTATGCTGCTTTTGCTGGAATATAGTACATTTTCTGGACATTCCGAAAATATGCACAACTGAAAATTGACAATTTTTGATTTATGACGTTCTTGAAAGGAGTGAGCGATATGACGTTGTTGAAAGGAGTGAGCGATGTATATACTCACTTGAAGTATTTCTTCTTTGCAGCTGGAATGGTGGAATCGTCTTCTTTAAGTAGATACCTCCTCACACCAAGAAAATAAGTTCTGAAAATAATTTACAGTATCAAAATGAATTCAAGGAATCAAATACAAAAGAGAATATTAGTGTAAGGTACATACTAGGTGACATACATACGCACAGCATGCTGCTTGACATTGTCACTTAACATTTGCAATGATAACAATTGCTTTGTTATTAATTTAATATAATTATTCATCTTCTTCTAATTCTTATTATAGGCCTTGCGGCCTGTTTTTAAGAGGGATTAGCCTCCTGCGATGTCGATTCCCAGCTATCGGCCCATCTCTTTGGTGGTCTGCCCGGTAGTCATCTACCATGGGGTTGGCCGTACAGTGCGATGTGGGGGAGTCTGGATGGTTCCATTCTCCTCACATGCGCATACCATTGTCTCCTTCGTTGGCTTCCTCACCTAACGACATCTTCCATCTCGCATATTTCTTTGATCCTGACATTTCTGATTCTATCTTGATTCTATATATTCCATATAATTATTGCTTATTTGAAATATTTTCATTGCTTCCCAAGCATTAGGAAATAAAAAATATTGTCAAATCGTAAATGAGAACATTTGTTTTTACCACTTGAGTATTATATTTATTTCTAACGACTAGTTTCAGAAGCTACAGGTGCTTCCCTAGAGTATGTAGTATGTACTAAAAGATGAGGCGTAGGACGCAGCATATCTTGGATACAACTGTTGTCAAGAAAAGGCGATTCTGTTGGCTTGGCCATGTACTCCTTAAGCCTCCTGAGAGCCGCCATCAAGCTTGCCTCTTGCCGACAAATTGTCAGCAGTGGTCCCCGACCACTGCTGACAATTTGTCGGCAGTTCTCGTTTTGAACTTCGGGACGCGGATCTGACTTGGGAGGATGCGAGGGAGCTGGCAGCCGACAGAAAAGCCTGGAGACAGTTTACGGATTTCACATGCTCCACATTGAAGAAGAAAAAGATTAAGACAGTGTCTGGATGATATACTCCTATACACCGAATGCAAAACCTCGGCAATGATTTTGCGGACCATATCGATATGTGAAACCTATATATCGATGTCGTCCCTTCCTAACTATAAAGCGATAATCATTTCAATATTTCTGTTCCAACCCTTATGTATGGAGTTCTGGTTCCAACCCTTATGTATGGAAGCGAAGCATGGAGTTGGCAAAAGAAGGATGAAAGCAGACTGAATGCAGTCGAAATGCGATCCCTCAGACGAATGTGTGGCAAAACGATGTTTGATAGATGTTCGAATGATGAAATAAGGAAAGAATGTAAGGCTGAGATAAACATTATCGATAAAATTAAGAAAGGTGTGTTGAGATGGTTTGGACATGTGGAGCGTATGAGTGAAGAAAGAACGGTTAAACAAATTTATGGGGCAAATGTAGTTGGTAAAAGAAGCTGAGGACGACCGAGGAAAACTTGGCGCAATCAGGTATGTCAAATACTTGAAAGCGGCCGGGTCAGGAGTCGTAATAATCGTCGGGTATGTATGAGGAGATGCATGAATGTAGAAGAGGCAAAGAATGTTTGCAAAGACAGAGAATGTGGCGTTCGATTCTCTCCGCCTACCCCTGCAGGGAAGCGGCGTGATGGTTAGTTAGTTAGTTAGTTAGTCCCTTCCTTACTATAAAGCGATAATCATTACAGGCTAATGCATAATTTCTTGTTTTATATGTTCGTCCTTATTTAAATAAGTAGGTACTTTTTGAAGCAAAAATATACTTAAAAAGAGAAAACATTATATAATCATTAAGTATACAACATGTAATATACTATGTAAAAATTCGGCTATGGCTGTTAATAAAGGGAAAAGAAGAAGAATCAATGGTAATGAAAATTATTATTTTGTAACATCTCATCAAAGATGAAGAAGAATATGGAAGTCTGGGCATTTACGGGGCTGACGACCGTCATAGGCTGGTTTAAGTGATCACTTTACACACGTGTAACATTCACCAATTCTACCCATTATTGACAACCACACTACTCAAATTCTTGGAAGTTCTATATATATGAACCAATTTAGAAACCTTGTTCATGAATCACTAGAACTTCACTAGAGACATCTATTGGTGAGATGTAAAGAAGCTTTTTATTAAGCAGAAACTTCTATATTAGTATGTGAGATCCGAATCCTGGATTATAATCACACACATGAGAAACGCCAGAAAATACCATTTTCATTTTTATTATTAAGCTTATAATTTGACAATTTATTTATTTATTTACAACATTTGCGTGTGTCCAAATACTTGTTCACAAAATCTGGATTATCTCCAATTACAGGAGTTATTTTCATATTATTTTTTTTTTACACACATGTAAAATCCACCAATTCTACCCATTATTGACAACCACACTACTCGAATTCTAGACAAAAAAAGTATAAGCTTAAATAATAAAAATAAAAATGATCAACAACCACATCACTCAAATTCATGGAAGTTCTATATATATATATATATATATATATATATATATATATATATATATATATATATATATATATATAAGTATATATATATATATATGTATATATATATATATATATATATATATATATATATATATATATATATATATATATATATATATATATATATATATATATATATATATATATATATATATATATATATATATATATATATATATATATATATATATATATATATATATATATATATATATATATGAACCAATTTGGAAACCTTGTTCAAAACCGTAAATGCCCAGACATTCATATTCTTCTTCATCTTTGATGAGATGTCAAAAAATAATATGAAAATAACACCTGTAATTGGAGATAATCCAGATTTTGTGAACAAGTATTTGGACACACTCAAAATGTTGCAATGAAAATTGTTGATGTACATACTTTACATATTCCATCCACGGCATTTGACTCATATCGCAGAAGAAGAGTTTGCGGTCATCGGGAGACATCTTGCTGAGCAGCTTGGGGATGTTCTTGTAGGTGAAGTTCCAGTTCTGCATGGAGAAGAACACTGTCACATCCTCCAGCATGTCAATCTTTCTATACCCCTTCATGAGTCTGAGAACAAGCAAGAATTTTAACATGTCAAATTACTTTTTCAATTTTTGATTTCGTCCGCCTCCGTAGTGTAATGGTCAGCACGCTCGGCTACCGTTCTGGAGGTTCCGGGTTCGATTCCCAAGGGGGGTAAAATAAATAAAAGTGATTTTTTCACTGTCATATTTATTCTATATTACCCTGGACTGGTACCTGAAGCGGAGGGCTGATCACCTTTCCTTCATGTGTTAATGATCAAGATAACACTGCGTTTATATGACGCAGTGCCCTATGCACCATTGGGGTGCGGATAAGGGTTTTATTATTATTATTATTATATTTTTGATATCTCAGCACATCGGCTGTCCAAATTTAAAACACAGTACGGGACATTTTTTTGACAAGTAGAGTCTACTTAGTCCATAAATGCAAAAAAAAACCTACTACAAAAAATGTCCCTTGCTGTGTTTTTGGACAGCAGAAATGTCTCATGACATCTTAATTGATGAAAAAGGATGTGGATGTCTTTGGCTGCCAAAATCGAGCGAGAAACACCGGATCAAAAGTAAAATAATTTAATATATCGCTCACTCCTTTCAAGAACGTCATAAATCAAAAGTCGTCAATTTTCAGTTGTGCATGTTTTCGGAATGCCCAGAAAATGTACTATATCCCAGCAAAAGCAGCATATTTTTAGCTTAATATTTACCCGCTACAGGGCAGAAAGTGTTGTTTTTGCATTTTGAAGAAAAGGTATTGTTTAATTATTTTTTTAAATATATACTAAATATTTTTCAAATTGAAAAAAAAACCTTCAGGTTTTACCTAAAAGGATCTGTTGCACAGTAAAAAGTTCAATAAGTGGCTCGATATTTATTTTTAACACATTGTATTATATTTTTAAACTTTAAAAACGTTCTCCTGAAAAAACAAGTTTTTTGATTTATGACGTTCTTGAATGGAGTGAGCGATAAATAAAATGCTAGAAATTTGCAACACGTAAATATTTTCATGGACTTATTGGTGGGATTAGATTAAAATTATCAGATCCAAAAACAGAATTCAGTAATGACTTTTTTCAAAGAAATGGTCATATAATTTGTTTTTTATAATTTAGAAATATATTTTTAGAGTTATAGAAAATGATAGCGGGTAAATCTGTCGCAGTATTCGGCCATGTCGTATTTGATTGCATGTCATAAGCAATTTTCTTTCATATAATTTGCCATACCACAGAGTTAATAATACTTTTGATATATAAAATAATAATAATAATAATAATAATAAAACCCTTATCCGCACCCCAATGGTGCATAGGGCACTGCGTCATATAAACGCTGTGTTATCTTGATCGTTTTACACATGAAGGAAAGGTGATCAGCCCTCCGCTTAAGGTACCAGTCTAGGGTAATATTAAATAAATATTACAGTGAAAAAATCACTTAAATTTATTTTACCCCCCTTGGGAATCGAATCCGGGACCTCCAGATCGGTAGCCGAGCGTGCTGACCATTACACTACGGAGGCAGATATAAAATATCTCATGTAAAAATACACTTACCTATTTGCAAATAATTCCTATTACGAAATAGAATTTCTTTTCTAAAGTACTGAGTATATAGAGACATCTATTGAAATGATGAATAAACACTATGGTATCTATGATATTACAGTTTATTGAGATTATCGATTTTACAGATTCACGTAAAAGCTTCGCATGACAGTCAACGCGTGTCTCTAATTGAAAATTGTCAGTTTCGGTCTCTGTCGAATATCGGTTTAAAATTGTGAAACAGTAGAAAACTATTAATATTTCCGTTAAAAACATTTAATATTTACGCGTTACGCGTACTAGATTCAATCAAATGTTTAATTTATTAATCTTTACTTTTTTTCTGTGATAAAATGTGACATTTTGTGAATGTTTTAGTTGTGTTTTTCTGGGCGAACGGCGGAGCTGACGACACCATTGTGCATATTTGGTAAGTCATCACAATATCCCTTGGTTAAAAGATAATTCTACTAGGTTTTAATGAAGTATATATTAATTCGGCAGCGATATCAGCCATATCAGCGGCCTGCAAACGTTTTACCTAAAAATTCGAATAAGAATTACAACGACGTTAAATTTTCTTGAGTGCCAAATCTGTATGAAATTCTAACTAACTAACTAACTAACCATCACGCCGCTTCCCCGCAGGGGTAGGCAGAGAGAATCGAACGCCACACCACTCTGTCCTTGCAAACATTCTTTGCCTCTTCTACGTTCATGCATCTCCTCATACATACCCGACGATTATTACGACTCCTGACCCGGCCGCTTTCAAGTATTTGACATACCGGATTGTGCCAAGTTTTCCTCGGTCGTCCTCTGCTTCTTTTTCCAACTACATTCGCCTCATAAATTTGTTTAACCGTTCTTTCTTCACTCGTACGCTCCACATGTCCAAACCATCTCAACACACCTTTCTTAATTTTATCGATAATGCTTATCTCAGCCTTACATTCTTTCCTTATTTCATCATTCGAACATCTATCAAACATCGTTTTGCCACACATTCGTCTGAGGGATCGCATTTCGACTGCATTCAGTCTGCTTTCATCCTTCTTTTGCCAACTCCATGCTTCGCTTCCATACATAAGGGTTGGAACCAGAACTCCATTGTGTACTGCCAGTTTAGCTTCCGCCGATAGATTTTTATTTGCTGAAACTGATTTTAGTGCACCATTCACTCTGTTCCCAGCATTCACTCTCCTTTCTATGTCTTTATCAATCTTTCCATCCCTAGAAAACATACTACCCAAATATATGAAATCATCTACCTGTTCCAAAATCTCCCCATTTACCAATATTTCACACTCAGATCTACATTCATCTCTTTCAAAAACCATGATTTTGGATTTGCTAACATTCATCAATAAATCACTTTCCTTGCACACATTATACACTTTTGTCACCAACTTTGTATGAAATTCTAGCATACCTTTATTATAATTTGAGACGTTTATTAAATTACGGGAACACTCAATAAGATTTGAAACATAATAAGGAATTTATTCATGTATTCATTTATTCAAACCTTTTGAAAGTAAGATCCATAAAAACACTACCACTCGCGAATAATGTCCTTGCATCTCCTTTGAATGTTTGATCGAGTCAGGTTTATATCGCTCACTCCTTTCAAGAACGTCATAAATCAAAAAACTTGATTTTTCAGGGGAACGTTTTTAAAGTTTTAAAATATAATACAATGTATGAAAAATAAATATCAAGCCACTTATTAAACTTTTTGCTGTGTAGCAGATCTTTTAAGGTAAAACTTGAAGGGTATTTCTCCATTTGAAAAATATTTAGTATATTTAAAAAAATAATTAAAAAATACATTTTCTTCAAAATGCAAAAACAACACTTTCTGCCCTGTAGCGGGTAAATATTAAGTTTAAAATATGCCGCTTTTGCTGGGATATAGTACATTTTCTGGGCATTCCGAAAACATACACAGTTGAAAATTGACGATTTATGATTTATGACATTCTTGAAAGGAGTGAGCGATATGTCGTTATTTTTAGCACGTTTCCAGATTGTCGTCTTCAATACTATTTCTCCGTTTGCTTTTAATAAGGTTAAAAAAAAGATTGTTCGCATGAATACGATAGGATCGAGAGTTTTTTTTGAATTACCTAACGTCCAAGTGACTCTAAAATCTAGCTACGGCTTATGCAACACCGTTTATCATGTCCCTGCTCAGGCTTCGACTTTATAAGTTTCATAGCCTATGCCTACTCGTGAGTGGATTTACTCTTTATGTTTAAAGTTACTATAATTTCATGTAATTCATGAGTGAAAATTCTAGGCAAAAACACTCGCTTTATAGGATCGAGAGACTTCCCGCGAATATTTGTGCCGGAACCATATTTAAATACTGCCATCAATGATGGCGCGATTTATATAAGTACCTACCTCTAAACCTTCTTTACACAAGTACCTACCTAAAATTTAAATCTAAATCTTCTTTACATAAGTTCCTGACGGGCTATCTCTGTCTTTCTTTAAATATTTTCAGTTGGGTGGGATTCAGCCGGTTCGTACCGGTTCTAGCGAACCGGTACCATAAAATCCTTTTTAGGATTTTTACGGAGTGCGTGGAAGTTTTTGGTGAGAGTATTTGAATGTTTTTGATTTAAAATAAACCCTGATGATGACAATGTATTGTTGAAACCGGTAGGTTGAATTGTATTACTAAAAAAAGTGGTGAAAACAAAGGTAATCAATGTTATAAAGATATTATAAAATGTACCACAAAGTATCTGCGGAAAATATTAAAGAAATAGTCATACCTTCCACAAGGGTCACAACCCTCATTCATTCGAACCCTTATCCGCACCCCAATGGTGCATAGGGCACTGCATCATATAAACGCAGTGTTATCTTGATCGTTAAAACACGAAGGAAAGATGATCAGCCCTCCGCTTCAGGTACCAGTCCAGGGTAATATTGAATAAATATTAGAGTGAAAAATTCACTTATATTTATTAGACCCCCCCCTGGGAATTGAACCCGGGACCTCCGGAACGGTAGCCGAGCGCGCTGACCATTACACTACGGAGGCGGACAAAAAAAGTGACGAGGAATAAGACAGAAGGGAAGAGGACACAAAAGGGATGAAATAAGTTGTAGTAGCCCTTACTGCGGAGCCTTGCCCGTGCAGATGTAGGCGGAGTCCACCAGCAGGCCGGGGATGTAGTGCAGGAAGAACTTGGCCAGGCGGTGCACGGCAGCGTTCTCCTGGATGAGCAGCACGCGGTACCAGAGCGCGCGCGTGGGCGGGTTGGCGATCCCGTACTCGCAGGTCAGGTCGTACAGCTCGCCCCACGTGATGCGCGCGTCGCCCACCACGTAGTTGTAGATGCGGATGTCCGGCGGCGGCAGGCCCGCGAAGCTGGGCTCGCTGCAAGCAGAGGGTGACGGTCAGCACCTCCTCGTGCTCCTGCGCTCCGGGTAGCAGTGGAGAATGAAATACTCGTACCAGAATAGACTATAGAAAACATTAAACATCCATTCGTGCATCTCCTCGTACACCTGCGCTCCGGGTATCCGCTCAGTCACTCTACCGTAGCGGTAGGCGGAGAGAATAGAACGTCACACCACTGTCTTCCACATTTATGCGTTTCTTCGTACACCTCCATTTCGGGTACCAGTCCAGAGTACTTTAATGCAGGGGTAGGTTGGGAGAATAGAACGTCACACCACCGTCTTCCACATTCGTGCATCTCCTCGTGCTACTGCGCTCCGGGTAGCACGGCTGTCCAAACTTAAAACACAGTAAGGGATTTTTTTGTAGTAGTTTTTTTTTGCATTTTTGGACTAAGTAGCATCTACTCAGTCCAAATATGCAAAAAAACGTGCTACAAAAAAATGTCCCTAACTGTGTTTTGAGTTTGGACAGCCGAGCAGTAGAGAATAAAATACTCGTACCAGGGGATTTTAGAAAACATTAAATATCCATTCGTGCATCTCCTCGTACACCTGCGCTCCGGGTATCCGCTCAGTCCAGGTCACTCTACCGTAGAGGTAGGCGGAGAGAATAGAACGTCACACCACCGTCTTCCACATTCGTGCACATCGTCGTACTCCTGCGCTCCGGGTAGCAGTGGAGATTAAAATACTCGTACCAGGGGAGAATAGAAAACATTCTTCGCCTCTACCACTCATCCTTTCGTGCATCACCTCGTACACCTGCGTTCCGGGTATCCGCTCAGTCCAAGTCACAAGTTCCAAATGGAATAAAAAAAATCACAGTTTAAACCAGGGGTTCCCAATCTTTTTCATCCCGCGGCGCACTTACAAGTTTAGTATTTTGTCACGGCGCCCTACTTGAGTCAACTATTTGGAATGGATATATATGGACTATATATATATATATATATATATATATATATATATATATATATATATATATATATATATATATATATATATATATATATATATATATATATATATATATATATATATATATATATATATATATATATATATATATATATATATATATATATATATATATATATATATATATATATATATATATATATATATATATATATATATATATATATATATATATATATATATATATATATATATATATATATATATATATATATATATATATATATATATATATATATATATATATATATATATATATATATATATATTATAGTCGAAAGAAATAGGTACCTTCAATAATATTAGTTGGATAGAAAGATGCAAGCGCTCAAAATAGAAATTGTTGCTTTATAGGTACCCGAGAATATTTGTGGTTTCGGATAGTGACAGAGGGTCGACTCACGGCGCCCCTTTTTACTTTATACGGCGCACACTTTGGGAACCCCCGGTGTAAACCTTATTCATGTTGAATAAATTGCATTTACTGTAAGAATATATACAGCTAGAGAGCATACTTTCTTAGTAGCATGTCTATCTGTAGCTATGGACTCGATGGAACAAGATTGCGGTTCAGGGACCCACTTGAGGAAACATCTAGACACTCACCCTTCCTTGAATCTGTCAGCCACATCCCATGCCGCCGCTATGAGGCCATTGACACACATGTCTACTGGAACCACGTTGGCAATGCCTTCCCTCGAAGCTCTGGCAACCCTGAAAACATACAAAATGTCACACATCGCTAACTCCTTTCAAGAACGTCATAAATAAAAAATCGTCTATTTTCAGTTGTGGATGTTTTCGGAATGTCCAGAAAATGTACTATATCTCAGCAAATGCGGCATATTTTTAACCTAATATTTACCCGCTACAGGGCAGAAAGTGTTGTTTTTGCATTTTGAAGAAAAGGTGTTTTTTAATTACTTTTTTTAAATAAACTAAATATTTTTCAAATGGAGAAAAAACCTTCAGGTTTTACCTAAAAAGATCTGTTGCACAGTAAAAAAAATTCAGTAAGTGGCTTGATATTTATTTTTAATACATTGTATTATATTTTTAAACTTTAAAAACGTTCTCATGAAAAATCAAATTTTTTGATTTATGACGTTCTTGAAAAGAGTGAGCGACATGATCACAATAATCTTATTATAGTCCAATTTTACTTATAGTCCATTATTTGATTCAACATCGGTTAAGCAAGATTCGTCAATATCCAATTCAAACCCCGCCCACTACTTTCAACCCATGAGTATATAAGCTGGTTCAATAATAATTTTTAACCCTAGTGCATGTTTGACCTCCGCTCTTAACGCATGTTTGTCCTGCAACCATTAGTGCATGTTGGTCTTCGGGTCGACCAAAAATCGCATGTGTAGTTTTAAGTTTTGTGTAGTTTTAAGTGTGTAAATAGTGTTATGGTAGTGAATGGTAGTATTGTTTGCATGCTGTGGTAGTGATTGTCCTGACGAAGAGACGGGTAGACATGAAAATCTCGGCGAGTGGTTATATATTAATATAACTAACATTTTTGTAAAAAATAAGTAGTAATATTCTTCTTCGTGTAGGCCTTGTGGCCTGTTTTTGAGAGGGATTAGCCTCCCGTTATGTTGATTCTTTGTGGAACCCAGAGTTTATATAGGGTATTTTTTTAGAGGTACACAAATTCAAATTTCCCGCAGTAAATTGATGGTGGCACCCGCCGTGTGGCATGTTGCGCCATTTTGTTGAAATCACAGCTCTGTCACATCGATGCCATTCAATTCAGGTACGAAGAAGTCAGGTATCGTGGTTCTGTAGCGCTCTCCATTGACCGTAACATTCTGGCTGACATCGTCTTTAAAAAAATATGGGCCAATGATTCCACCTGCCCATAAAGCACACCAAACAGTGACTTTTAATGGGTGTAAGGGCGTCTCGAATAATACAAGAATAGGAGCAATGCAGGCATAGTATACATTGCAAAATGATAATAATTTGGAGTTGGAACCTGAGTAGTCCACTGCCGCAGGCAGTTATAAATCCGCTCACTCCATACACGGTGTCCACCCATCGCGGCAGGGGCTCTTCAAATGATGACACAACTAAAAAAATATACAAAACGTGGTAATATTTTTCTTTGTAAATTGGGTGTAAACAATATGTAAAGTGGGTGTATAATAATAAAATAAACGATGTGTTGCTTTGTAATTAAAGTAACGAAAATAAAAGTTTATTCTTAATTAATCTTTACAATATTTTTCTATCTATCTGATTCTGACAGTACACAATATAATATTTTTCTATCTGATGTCTTTTGTTTATTCAGTGCGACGCATGCGACATCTGGTGGTAGATTTTTACTATATGTAGGTACTTAATAAAATGTATAGGTAGTAGGTACCTAGGTATTTTATTACATATATTTGTATAAAAAAAAATACATAATCCAGATTTGTGAACAAGCATTTGGACACACTCAAAATGTTGTAAAAAAAATATACATTAATACAAATAAATCGTAGTCGTACAGGAGAAAGTGACCAACTACCAAAACGTAAAATGTTCAGGAGGGCCATTTAAGTCACTTTTGCTTGGCAACAAAATAAACATCAATGCAGTTAGTCATTTTTACCAAGTCAATATATTATACTTTCAAGTTTAAAATCATTTGGGATTTTTTCAGGGTAATATTAAGCTAGTAAGATAGCAAATAGTCAATGATCACATTTTTGTTAAACAATGCACTTGGTCACTTTCTCTTGTATTAGGTTCTGATTGATCTGATCGTGCCAAGTCTTTCTTTTCAGAACTCTCTATGAAGAATAGAAAAAAATAGTAAAATACAACTAACTCTTGACAAGTTAATGAAGAATATTTTTTTATTCAATATGCAATTAGTAATTTTTGAAAAATATAAATTGTAAAATAAAATTTTAGGTGTTTTTTTTACTATATTACTCACTCCTTTCAAGAACGTCATAAATCAAAAATCGTCAATTTTCAGTTGTGCATGTTTTCGGAATACCCAGAAAATGTACTATATCCCAGCAAAAGTGAAAGTGACTTGGTCACTTTCTCCTATATGACTACGAAATATTTCCGGTTGGGTTACACTCCATTTAGTATTATATATATATATATATATATATATATATATATATATATATATATATATATATATATATATATATATATATATATATATATATATATATATATATATATATATATATATATATATATATATATATATATATATATATATATATATATATATATATATATATATATATATATATATATATATATATATATATATATATATATATATATATATATATATATATATATATATATATAAATATATATTTATATATAAAAATACATAATCCAGATTTGTGAACAAGCATTTGGAAAAATCGTCAATTTTCAGTTGTGCATGTTTTCGGAATACCCAGAAAATGTACTATATCCCAGCAAAAGAGGCATATTTTTAAATTAATATTTACCCGCTACAGGACAGAAAGTGTTGTTTTTGCATTTTGAAGAAAAGGTATTGTTTAAATATTTTTTTTTAAACATACTAAATATTTTTCCAACGGAGAAAAAACGATCAGATTTTACCTAAAAAATCTGTTCCATAGTAAAAAGTTCAATAAGTGGCTTGATTTTTATTTAATACATTGTATTATATTTCAAAAATCAAGTTTTTTTATTTATGACGTTCTTGAAAGGAGTGAGCGATATATTTACCGATCGAAGGTCTGTAGATCCCAATGGGTAGGCCTGCTCCACAATTCCTCAGGTATTCCTCTGCTAGCGCTTTTGTGAACGTATACGTGTTGGGCCATTTGCCGATCAATCTGGAAAATAATTTTCATTTCCATATCAACAATAAAGTCATTCACAACATTTTAAGTATGTCCGCGTTGCGGGTTTATTGATTGTTGACCGGGTTATTACAAATATTGCCTACATTTGAATTGATTATAGCACCGAAACCCTTTATATTGAACGGATAATGGATCTTTGTCAGACGGAAGGAAAATCTAATTGACATACTCAACCTATAAAGGATTATATTCGACTCGTGAAGTATTTATAGCAGCCGATATAGTTAATATTGTCATTCATCATTTTCTTTTGGTAAAATTCGCCTTCGAAAAAACGTTATTTTTGTAAGTTGGCAATGAATGACGTCACAGAAGCGATAGTTATTCTAACATTGGTAACATTGTCCGCCTCCGTAGTGTAATGGTCAGCACGCTCAGCTACCGTTCTGGAGGTCCCGGGTTCGATTCCCAGGGAGGGTCAAATAAATATAAATGATTTTTTTACTGTAATATTTATTCATATTACCCTGGACTGGTACCTGAAACGGAGGGCTGATCGCCTTTCCTTCGTGTGTAAAACGATCGAGATAACACTGCGTTTATATGAAGCAGTGCCCTATGCACTATTCGGGTGCGGATAAGGGTTTTATTATTATTATTAACATTGCTAAATTATTGGCGGCTCTATTTGTTGACGTCTATGGTCCATCCTACCACCCCCCCTCCCCTCATATTTGTATATGAGTTATACGTTCAAAAGAAGAAGGTACTTATTAGGTAGGTCTCTATTTTTTTTAATAAATAATTTAAGCAAAATTTTAAATTGAAACAAATTTACGTAATTAATGTCTTTGTGGAATGAATTAAACAGTTTTGGAGATATAAAAAATTACTGTCTTTTAATTACTGAATAGTTTGGTGATTTCGACGATAGAGCAAGTGCGAAAACTCCTGCTGATTACAAACGGAATGGCAATCAAGTATCAAGTTTTGATATCGCTCACTCCTTTCAACAACGTCATATATAAAAAAAAGATTTTTCAGGAGATCGTTTTTAATGTTTTACAATATAATAAAATGTATTAAAAATGAAAATCAATCCACTTATTGAACTTTTTACTGCGCAACAGATATTTTTAGGTAAAACCTGAAGGTTTTTTCTCCATTTGAAAAATATTTAGTATTCAAAAAAATAATTTCTACAATAAATGTGGAATTGATAAATTGGCTTTTTTTTTAACAAAATTTTTTTGTTGTTAATGTAACGTAATATAATAAAATGTATTAAAAATAAATATCAAGCCACTTATTGAACTTTTTACTGTGCAACAGATCTTTTTAGGTAAAACCTGAAGGTTTTTCTCCATTTGAAAAATATTTAGTATATATTAAAATAATAAAACAATACCTTTCTTCGAAATGCAAAAACAACATTTTCTGCCCTGTAGTGGGTAAATATTAAGTTAAAAATATGCCGCTTTTGCTGGGTTAAGTACATTTTCAGGGCATTCTAAAAACATGCACAACTGAGAATTAACGATTTTTGATTTATGACGTTGTTGAAAGGAGTGAGCGATATGTGACCTATGGATTTCGCTTTCGCAGGTGTTCAGCCAATTAATACTGTTTATGGCACTTAGCGCACTTTAGCGCTAATTTGGGTTTATAAATGTCAAAATGTCAGCCAGGTGAGAATCTGGTGAGTGATGAAATCATTACACCAGGGCGGGCCGATCTATTCCACTCTATTTCAACCATTTTAGAATTATTATATCTATTGTGTAATATTGGAAAATGGACAAAGAAATTAGTTTTTGAGTATAAAGTCCGTAAAATTAATAAACTGATTTATATTAGGTTGATGCAAAAGTAACGTCGTATTTTTTCATGAAAACAATTATGATTTTTTTCGCGTATACTTTACTAATTCAGTTAATTACATATTTTCAATTATTTTGAATGACTTTAATATATATATATATATATATATATATATATATATATATATATATATATATATATATATATATATATATATATATATATATATATATAACGTGGTAATATTTTCCTTCGTAAATTGGGTGTAAATATTATGTAAAGTGGGTGTATAATAATAAAATAAACAATGTGTTGATTTGTAATTAAAGTTTATTCTTAATTTATCTTTATAATATTTTTCTATCTATCTATCTGATTCTGACAGTTCAGAATATTATATTTTTTCTATCTGATGTCTTTTGTTTTATTCAGCGCGACGCATGCGACATCTGGTGGTAGAACTGTTTTATGTAGGTAGTATTTGTAAGTACTTAATAAAATGTATAGGTAGGTACCTAGGTATTTTATTACATTTATATATATATATATATATATATATATATATATATATATATATATATATATATATATATATATATATATATATATATATATATTACGTAAGCCCTGTAAATGCCCAGACTTTCATATTCTTCTTCATCTAGTTGAGATGCCAAAAAATAATACGATAAACTTGTTTTTTTGTTTGTTTTGTAAGTATAATTTCTTTACATAATTTTATGACGAGATTTCTTAATAGGATTACCTAAAATATATTTTGAAAGCAACTCATTCTAATAAAAACAATTATTAATCTGAGCGGGTATGTGGAAATCGCCCGTGAGGTCGCTAGCTACTCGGCCAACATGTCCAGTTTTTGGCCGATGTAACACAATCAGACACACTGGCATTATTCGCGTACAATTTGTTCCCAAATCGCTCCGGGTCAGAGGTCAGAGGTCGCGGGCCTGGCTACACGGTGTGTGTCAACTCTCGGGCACTGCAAGGCCACCAAAAAGTTACATTTTCAATACAGTGAAACCTCTATCTATCGTTCCTCGAATAATCGTTTTCCCGGATGTGTCGTTTATTTCTTCTATCCCGACTTAATTTCATACTAATTAAGTAAGTGCCATAAACAGTATTAATTGGCTGAACACCTGCGAAAGCGAAATCCATAGGACACATATCGCTCACTCCTTTCAACAACATCATATATCAAAAATCGCCAATTTTCAGTTGCGCGTGTTTTCGGAATGCCCTAAAAATGCATTATATCCCAGCAAAACCGGCATATTTTTAACTTCATAATTACCCGCTACAGGGCAGAAAGTGTTGTTTATGCATTTTGAAGAAAAGGTATCGTTTAATTTTTTTTTTTTAATATTCAAATATTTTTCAAATGGAGAAAAAATCTTCAGGTTTTACCTAAAAAGACCTGTTGCACAGTAAAAAGTTCAATAAGAGGCTTGATATTTATTTTTAATACATTTTAACATTTTTTTAAATTTAAAAACGTTCTCCTGAAAAATCAAGTCTTTTTTTATGTATGACGTTGTTGAAAGGAGTGAGCGATATGATTTACGCAGATAAATGAACTATGGACCCGACTTTTCGGGTATCCTGTATGTAAGCGACGAGCAGGTTCGGGCTGTAGATACGATGATTTTAATTGATGTTTTCTTTGCTTTTATAATCATTTATGCTAATGCATTATCTTAGGTAATACGCCAGCATCACGAATCTGGCAAATTGGACAATTTACAAATGAAACTATGTACAAATACAAATGGACTGTGATTTTTCACGAATTTGATTATCATATTTATTACGTAACGATACGATAACGTAAGTTTTATATTTTTACTTGTTGATTAAAATGGATTCTTCTATTACTATTTTATTGGTATTCATGTATTTCACATGAACGTATTGTTAACCTTTCTGGCAGTACAAAAATTGAATTCCGACTTTCCGACCTGGGAAAAGGGTTCTTTTTACACGAAAAAGAGTTCTTTTTTCCATCAAATCGATGTACTATGAAGACAGAAATTACGTTAAAATATAAAACAAAAACACATTTTCGAAATATTTTTCATTTATGACAAAATTACACACAAATATCCACAGATGTCATTGCTATACAAGTTACATCATACAAACTGACAGATGGACTTCGACGTTCATTTACGTCCATACCCCGGACAGGTGAATTATAAATACAAAGTCTCTTATTACAAAGTAGTATTGTAATACTAGGCTGGTTTTAGTGATCACTTTACACACGTGTAACATTCACCAATTCTGGCCATGATTGGCAACCACGCTACTCAAATTCTTGAAAGTTCTAAATATATGGTCCAATTTGTAAGCATTGTACAAGAATCACTAGAATTTTCACTAGTGTCGTCTATTGGTGAGACGAATAAGCTTATATACTAAGCAAAAATTCTTATATTTGTATGTGAGGTCCGAATCTAACTTAATAGCTCCTATAATTGGAGTGATTACTTAAACCAGCCTATGACGGTCGTCAGCCCCGTAAATGCACAGACTTCCATATTCTTCTTCATCTTTGATGGTATGTCAAAAATAAGTAAATACTTCAATTTATCTTTTGATAGCTACAATGGATTGCTGCTGCACTCACTGCTTGGTGATGCCCTCGACGATGTCGGGGTCCGTCGAATCCACGAAGTTCATGAGCTTCATGGGGTCCATGGGCATATCGTAGAACCTCTCTTCCAGCGTGTTGGTATAGCAATGCGAGAACGCGGTCGACACGTGTACAAACGCCTGAAAAAATATTTTATTTCACATTAAAACCTATAAATAATAATAATAATAATAAAACCCTTATCCGCACCCCAATGGTGCATAGGGCACTGCGTCATATAAACGCAGTGTTATCTTGATCGTTTTACACATGAAGGAAAGGTGATCAGCCCTCCGCTTCAGGTACCAGTCCAGGGTAATATTGAATAAATATGACAGTGAAAAAATCACTTATATTTATTTTACCCCCCTTGGGAATCGAACCCGGGACCTCCAGAACGGTAGCCGAGCGTGCTGACCATTACACTACGGAGGCGGACGAAATAGGCGGACCTATAAATATGTATAATAATAATGATAAATTTGGATAGCTTATATAGCGCCATTTTCGTAAAATTATACCTCAAGGGCGCTTCACTGTGAATGAATTGGGGAAAATATTATGGTGGAAATGATTTAGCAAACAAATGTGTTTTTAGTCTTTTTCTAAAGATCATCTCACTCTCACTATATGTAACCATTGGTGGTATATTAATTTTTAGAAGTTTTTTTTAGACGGCGATTTGATAATCGATTATATTTAAAGCTGTCAAGTACTATCTACCCTCTGATTGCAAACGGCTATACATGGTACCAAACGTTTTGATCAATATCGCTAGTCTGTTTTTGGTTGGTCGGAAGATATTGCTTTTTAGCGATAAGCCTTATTTTCTGTACATGAAGTTTAAATAAATGACTTTCAAGTTTCTTTCACCTTCAAGTTTTTCATCTGCTTGGTTAGTTCTAGAACGTCTTTGGTCGCCCTAACGTTGACGGCCAACGCAAAGGGTAGCGGCTCGTGGAAGCGTACCGAGGCGGCCACGTGGAAGACGACATTCACCTGCGAAATAAATTATTAAAAAAAAAAAAATAAGAGGTGAAGGTTCGTGTCCCGAAATTCAGACGAGAACTGCCTAAGAATTGTCATCAGTGGTCGGGGAGGTCCCTTCATGATGTGTGATGCAGACAATGGAAGTTCCCTTATTCGCTCGGTATATATATATATATATATATATATATATATATATATATATATATATATATATATATATATATATATATATATATATTGTATATATAAATATATATATATATATATATATATATATATATATATATATATATATATATATATATATATATATATATTTTTTTTTTTTATATATATATATTTATAATTTTTTTATCATATTATTTTTTGACATCTCATCAAAGATGAAGAAGAATATGGAAGTCTGGGCATTTACAAAAAATAATTATAATTAATAAAAAGCTTCTTTATATCTCACCAATAGATGTCTCTAGTGAAGTTCTAGTGATTCAAGAACAAGGTTTCTAAATTGGTTCATATATATATAGAACTTCCAAGAATTTGAGTAGTGTGGTCGTCAATAATGGGTAGAATTGGTGAATGTAACACATGTGTAAAGTGATGACTTACACCAGCCCATGACGGTCGTCAGCCCCGTAAATGCCCAGACTTCCATGTTCTTCTTCATCTTTGGCGAGATGTCAAAAAATAATATAACCAGCTGAATTTATCGCAAACAGATTTAAGTATAATTTATTTTTTTAGAGGTATACATATTTAAAATGAAAAAAAAACATATTAAAATAATGTTCATGATATTGGCTTAGACAGTAATAAACAGTAATGTCATGAAATAGATAATTTTATGACATTACTGTTTCAATAATAATAATAAATCCCTTACCGCACCCCAATGGTGTATAGGGCACTGCTTCATATAAACGCAGTGTTATCTCGATCGTTTACACATGAAGGAAAGGTGATCAGCCCCCCACTTCAGGTACCAGTCCAGTGTAATATTGAATAAATATTAGAGTGAAAAAATCACTTGTATTTATTAAACCCTCCTTGGGAATCGAACCCGGGACCTCCAGAACGGTAGGCGAGCATGCTGACCATTACACTACGGAGGTGGACTGTTTAAATATGCAACCTAAATATCATACCTAAATAATATACCTCTCAGATCATGGTCTATCACTTGGTTCTTCCCAAGAAAGGAATCTCTTCATTCCTCGCCATAACACATCATTCTTCAGTAATTCATTCTCTGTCCAAGCGGCCAGACTGGATTATTTCTATTAAAATACTCTTTCATATTACCTCGTTGATGAGTATGGACCGGTCCTGCTGGGAGATGCCCAGCAATGGCTGGACGCAATCTCCGCCTATGGGTCTTATCTTGTTCATATACCCTGGTACGTCCCGCTTCACTCGGGAAAAGGCCTGAAAAAAGCACATCAAATATTATTTAAACCCTTATACGCACCCCAATGGTGCATAGGGCACTGCACCGAGAAATGCCAGTACAAAACATATAGTATATATATATATATATATATATATATATATATATATATATATATATATATATATATATATATATATATATATATATATATATATATATATATATATATATATATATATATATATATATATATATATATATATATATATATATATATATATATATATATATATATATATATATGTAATAAAATACCCAGGTACCTACCTATATATTTTATTAAGTACCTTCATATAGTACAAATCTACCACCAGATGTCGCATGCGTCGCACTGAATAAACAAAAGACATCAGATAGAAAAATATTATATTGTGAACTGTCAGAATCAGATAGATAGAAAAATATTGTAAAGATTAATTCAGAATAAACTTTTACTGTCACTTTAATTAAAAAGCAACACATTGTTTATTTTATTATTATACACCCATTTTAATTACAAAGAAGAATATTATCACGTTATTATGACAGTTCACAGAATACAATATATTTTTATCTTAAGTCTTTTGATTTTTCAATGCGACGCATGCGCGTCGTCTGGTGGTAGATTTGCGCGATCTGCTTTACCGACTGTCACATTGTGAGAGTCGGCCCTACATGTATTTAATAAAATCTGTTAGGTATTTTGTTTATATATAAATATTACCATAGAGTCCATGAGATCTTCTACTCTGGAGTGTAGATCTTTACCCTTTTTGTCTCGAACCAGCAGGTATATGTCCCCAATATCGGGACACGACCACAGCAGCTTCTCCAAGAGTACTGCGGGACAACAAACAGGACTTGAGTCAGGGGGCCATTTAACGATAACAAGCTGTCGGCAGTGCACAACGGAGTCTTGGTACCAACCCAAACCTTGTGTACGAAAGTGAAGCATAATAATAATAATAATAAGACCCTTATCCGCACCCCAATGGTGCATAGGGCACTGCGTCATATAAACACAGTGTTATCTTGATGGTTTACACATGAAGGAAAGGTGATCAGCCCTCCGCTTCAGGTACCAGTCCAGGGTAATATTGAATAAATATGACAGTGAAAAAATCACTTATATTTATTTTACCCCCCTTGGGAATCGAACCCGGGACCTCCAGAACGGTAGCCGAGCGTGCTGACCATTACACTACGGAGGCATAGAAGCCTAGTGAAGCATAGATGTCGTTAATTGATTCATCATTTTTTATATATTTTTTTTATGGATAATGGAAGCTATTTGTACAACTTTAAAAGTTATTTTGTATAAAAAAGGTATGTGTTAGGATTTGTTTGATGTGTTTAAAATCGTTAACTCATTTCATTAATTTATTCGGCAGTAACTTTGATTGTGATTCCTTGTGATATTTATTTTGTGTGATACCTTTTGATTTTTATTTTATGCAATACCTTGTGATATTTATTTTGTGCAATACCTTGTTATTTATATTCTGTGTTATTTTATGTGATAAATTGCGATATTTTTTCTGAGTGATACGCGGCGATGTATTGTATGATACTTTGTGATATTTATTTTTTGTAATACATTGCGATATTTATTTTGTGCCAAACCTTGTGATATAAATTTAGTAATCCCCTGTTATTTATTTTCGTGATAAATTTTGATATTTATTCTTTGTAATATTTTGTATTTTAGCACGTGATGTTTATTCTGTGTGATTCTTTGTTATATTTATTTTGCGCGATACCTTGTTATATTTATTTTGTGTGATACCTTGTGATATTTATTTTTGTGATACCTTGTGATATGAATTTTCGTGATACCATGTGATATTTATTCAGTGTGATACTTATGAGTATGTATATGAATTCTCACGCTTTCCAAGGAATCCCGTTCCTCCAGTTATGAAAACGTTTTTCCCCGAATAAAACTTCTGGATGTCAGTCCTGTTCAGGGGTAGGTTGTGAAGGCTGTGACTTCCGTTAGGGACGCCATTTTGTGTGCTCGTGAGTGACGCCATTTTGTTGTCAATCTGAAAAAAAATACTTATGTTACTATTGTATATATGTTTAGGGAAGGAGGTAGAGGGTATTCGTTAAGTCGCAACTAAATTTTAAATCCAAGTAAAATTTTACATTATTGACTTTTTTAAAACACCGTTTTTGAATTGAAAAAGTAAGTTTTTCTTCGAAGTAATTATATGGTTCTGAAATGAAAAGAGGTCGACGCGCTCGACTACCGTTCTGGAGGTCCCAGGTTCAATTCCCAGGGGGGTCAAATAAAATATATGTGTTTTTTTCACTGAAATATTTATTAATTATTACCCTAGACTGGTACCTGAACCGGAGGGCTGATCACCTTTCCTTCATGTGTTTACGGTCAAGATAACACTGCGTTTATATGATACATTTTCAGCCAGATATTTAGGTACATACTTAAACAATAATATCATAAAAATATGTATTAAATAAAGCCAATGTATCATGAATATTTTAATGTGTTTTTTTTTTCATTTTAAATATGTATACCTCTAAAAAATACCCTGTACATAAATCTGTTTGCGATAAAGTCAGCTGGTAATATTATTTTTGACATCTCATCAAAGATGAAGAAGAATATGGAAGTCTGGGCAATTGCGGGGTTGACGACCGTCATAGGCCGGTTTAAGTGATCACTTTACACACGTGTAACATTCACCAATTCTACCCATTATTGACCACCACTTAACTCAAATTCTTGTAAGTTCTAAATATATATGGTCGAATTTGGAAGCATTGTACAAGAATCACTAGAATTTTCACTAGTGTCATCTATTGGTGAGACGAATAAGCTTATATACTAAGCAGAAACTCTTATATTTGTATGTGAGGTCCGAATCTAACTAAATAGCTCAACCAATTTTGAAACATTGTTCTTGAATCACTAGAACTTCACTAGAGACATCTATTGGTGAGATGTAAATACTTCTATAATTGGAGATAATCCAAATTTGTGAACAAGTATTTGGACACACTCAAAATGTTGTTAACATTATTTTAATGTGTTTTTTTTTCATTTAATTATATATATAAAATTAAATAAATATGCCTCTAAAAAATATCCTTTACATAAATCTGTTTGCGATAAATTCAGCTGTTTATAAAAAAAACTTCGTGTAAAATTGAATGATAAATTGGTTTTATTTTTCAAATCGAAAGTACTTTTTGTACGATTTTTTTTATATTTAACATATGACTACTTGAAATCACGCCACGTCATCCTAATTGCGTTTCGCGTATATATTTTTTTAACCCTTTGACGACCAAATACCGATATTTCGGCTTTCAGTACTCGCTAGCGAAATATACCGAATCCGTCGGTCTGACGTTATGATTTATAAAAAAAGTATCAGGTACATTTTGTCCGCCTCCGTAGTGTAATGGCCAGCACGCTCGGCTACCGTTCTGGAGGTTCCGGGTTCGATTCCCAAGGAGGGGGGTCAAATACATATAAGTGATTTTTTTCACTCTAATATTTATTCTATATTACCCTGGACTGGTACCTGAAGCGGAGGACTGATCACATTTTCTTCATGTGTTGACGATCAAGATAACACTGCGTTTATATGATGCTATGCCCTATGCACCATTGGGGTTCGGATAATGATAAGGAAAATATTTTTTTGCATCTCAACATAGATGAAGAAGAATGTGGAAGTCTGGGCATTTGCAGGGTAACAGATTTGTTTGAACAATGGCGCAGAGTTTATTTTGTATATTAAAAGCATTATTAACTTTGTGGTATGGTGATATAACAATTTCCTTATCATTCATCCTTCACTTTGTGTAATACCATTTTAATAAACACTGATTCGTGACCACCGGTTTCGGAATAATCGTTCCATCAGGTCGTTAAAATGAAATCACTACGGTTCGACATTTATGCGAAAATACAAATTTGAAAGAGAGAAAGAAGATAAATGAATCTAAATGGGAATATTTCTAAATGTGGACTATAAGTTAATTTAAAAAAATAAACAACTAAATATAACTACAAGTCCACTTTAAAAAATATTGCCGCTGTGATTCATTTGTTTTTCTTTAAAAAAAAATGTATAAATGTCAGATCGTAGTAATTTCATTTTAATGACCCGATGATGGAATGATTATTCCGAAATCGGTAGTAACGAATAAGTGTTTATGAAAGTGGAATTACACAAAACACTCACTCCTTTCAAGAACGTCATAAATCAAAAATCGTCAATTTCCAGTTGTGCATGTTTTCGGAATGCCCAGAAAATGTACTATATCCAAGAAAAAGAGGCATATTTTTAACTTAATATTTACCCGCTACAAGGCAGAAAGTGATATTTTTGCATTTTGACGAAAAGGTATTGTTTTATTATTTTTTTTAAATAAACTAAATATTTTTCAAATGGAGATAAAACCTTCAGATTTTACCTAAATAGATCTGTTGCACAGTAAAAATTTCATTAATGGCTTGATATTTATTTTCAATACATTGTATTATATTTTTAAACTTTAAAAACGTTATCCTGAAAAATCAAGTTTTTTGATTTATGACGTTCTTGAAAGGAGTGAGCGAAAAGTGAATGATTTATGATGAGGAGAGTGTTAATGGCACAGAGTCTTTATAAATTATCCATCGCATTTTACTTTAAAATTATGTATGTTTGAATCGCGATGTTTTTGGCAAATTTACTCCAAAAATCCTAGTAGCTAAAGGGTAAAGCAGTAATCCTTATTCATATTATATTATAACTGATTACTTTCATTATATATTATTTATTATTCAATGACGATTCAAATTACGTCTTGTCGATATTTTTTACTCTGCCACAAAAGAAATCTCAGCCGAGTACCCGGAATCAAATTAAAAGCATCAATCAATGTTTATTTAATTATTTTTAATTATTTTTTATAAATATAAGTGATTTTTTCACTGTAATATTTATTTAATATAACCCTAGACTAGGTACCTGAAGCAGAGGGCTGATCACCTTTCCTTCATGTGTAAAAAAAAAACGATCAAGATAACACTGCGTTTATATGACGTAGCGCCCTATGCACCATTAGGGTGCGGATAAGGGTTTTATACATACATATATATATATATATATATATATATATATACATATATATATATATATATATATATATATATATATATATACAGTATCTACTCAATGAATTAGGGCCACGCAGAATTTCGCGCAATTTCTCAATTCAAACAGGAATAACTCAGAGAAAACCTTGAATAAAACAACATTGAATTTTATTTACACATGAACACTTTATTACGCTTAAATTATGCATATATTTTCATATAAATATAGTTAGTATTTAGTATTTCCACCTTTGGCAGAAATAACTGCCTCAATTCTTTTTGGCATACTTAAAATGCACTGTTTTATCATGTTTTTATTTCTTCGTCTTCTGACCAAATTTTTTGAATATTTTTTTTTAGATAGTCTATTGTCGGATTTGGATATGAGTATACCTTATTTTTTAACATGCTCCATACGTTTTCTATAGGATTAAGGTCCAGAGAATTTCAAAGGCAGATTTTTGATAGACAAAAATTTTATTATTGATTTAGCCCGGTGGCAAGGTGCCCCATCCTGCATGAAGGTGTATGCACCTTCTGTTGGGTCGAGTGTATGGTAGAAGGGCAATAAAATTCGTTCGAGGACCTGCTTATAGGAATTTTGGTTCATTGTTCCTTCCACGAAAAACAACGGCCCAGGTAAATTGTTAATAATACATGACCATATCATTGTTGCAGGGGGGTGTTTGATAACTTTTACCACACAGGCCTCTTTGTAACGTTCCATTGGTGTTCTCCTGACGAATCGACGGCTCTCTGTCACGGCTTCTAACCGGCACTCATCACTAAAGATGACCTGAAAAATAATGAAAATTTAAGTTTAATTCAAATATATAAGTTTATTTACTAAAATGATATGTTGAAAATACAATTTAAATAAATACCTTTTTCCAATCATCTACCGAGTAATTTCGATGTAGCCTGGCCCATTTTAATCGATCCGCTTTCATTCGTGGTGTCAATTTTGGTACTTTTATAGGGCGCCTGCATTTCAGATTTACTTCGTAAAGACGTCGCCTTAGTGTTGATACCGATATATTTATACCCTCTTCTTCCAATTTTATTTTTAATGTTTTTGCTGATGCACTACGGTTTTCTAAGGCACTTTGAACGATTTTTCGATCAGTCCTCGGTGTTGTTTTTCTAATCCTACGACAGTTCTTTCGCCGATTGCTGGTCGCGGGTGACTGATTTTTTATTGATTTTGAAATTCTGTCCACTGTTTGACGAGAAACGTTTTCTTTTTTTGAAATTTCTCTATTAGATAGTATTCCTAATTTCAGTAGCACTATAACACTAGACTTTTTTTCCTCAGAAATGTCTTTACTTTTTCCCATTTTGTCCTTTTCAATAAAAACACTTGTGTTTACAAAAAAATTTTATACTTTATGAACTAAAATTAAAAATTTAGTTTTTTTCACAAGACACGATAACTATATAACCTCTCTGAACAAAACAACAACCAGAACTCAAGAAACTTCACTAATAAATGAGATAGGACTATTTTTTGAACTTTCAAATATCTGTCTACCTGTGCTAATTAGGGACCTTTCTCAGAAAAAGGGTTTGAAATTTTGTAAAGGCTTAAATAATCCAGGTATGTTTTACATATTATTGAAGGTAATATACATGATATTAGATGTCAATAGAAAACTTAAAGTATTTATGTAAAATAAATATAATAATCCAAAAGATTTCAGAGTATTCAAAAAAATAATGGGTGGCCCTAATTCATTGAGTAGATACTGTATATATATATATATATATATATATATATGTATATATATATATATATACACATATATATCCATAAAGTTGAGGGTTATGGTCCGTAGAAGCATCAATGGTAGCCATGTGGACACCGTTTATGTACACATAGATCCACAAAGTTGAGGGTTTTGGTCCTTGTAATAAATGGTAGCCATGTGGACACCGTTTATGCACACATAGATCCACAAAGTTGAGGGTTTTGGTCCTTGTAATAAATGGTAGCCATGTGGACACCGTTTATGCACACATAGATCCACAAAGTTGAGGGTTATGGTCCGTGGAAGCATCAATGGTAGCCATGTGGACACCGTTTATGCACACATAGATCCACAAAGTTGAGAGTTTTGGTCCTTGTAATAAATGGTAGCCATGTGGACACCGTTTATGCACACATAGATCCACAAACTTGAGGGTTATGGTCCGTGGAAGCATCAATGGTAGCCATGTGGACACCGTTTATGCACACATAGATCCACAAAGTTGAGGGTTATGGTCCGTGGAAGCATCAATGGTAGCCATGTGGACACCGTTTGTGCACACATAGATCCACAAAGTTGAGGGTTATGGTCCGTGGAAGCATCAATAGTAGCCATGTGGACTCCGTTTATGCACACATAGATCCACAAAGTTGAGGGTTATGGTCCGTGGAAGCATCAATGGTAGCCATGTGGACACATTTCATGCACACATAAATCCACAAGGTTAAGGCTTATGATCCGTGGAAACATCAATGGTTGCTATGTGGAAACCGTTTATGCACACATAGATCCACAAAGTTGAGGGTTATGGTCCGTGGAATCATCAATGGTAGCCATGTGGACACCGTATATGCACACACGGCTGCACAAAGTGGAAACTAAAAAAAATCAGCATTCTATTGGTGAAAAAGTAGTATGTAAAAATTCAATTATTAGTTATTTTTATGCTCTCCTAAAAATATGTACGAAAAACATTTACTTTCCTCAATTGAACATTTTTTTCGTTTTAAATCATCTGTTTAAAAACCGCCTTCAGCTCTTTTCCTAGTAACAGCGCATATCTTTAGTGCTTAACAAACACATTTTTCCCCCTAATTTTCTGCAAAACGCTTCGAGTGCTAATACCGAAGCGTCATGGATGTGTGCATGTTTGGATTTAAAGGTCAAGTTGAAGTCGGCGTATTCACAAAGACGCTTGGATAAATAAACTCTTGTGTTGAGTGTCCGTTTAGTGGGAATTATCCTTATTTTGTAGCGACGTGTGACGTCAGTGAGGATCGAAAGTCGCTCATTGACGCACTAGGCCAGGCCTGTCCAACCCACTAGCATCCCGGGCCGCATCGATGACTTTAAATTTTCCCAAGGGCCGCATACAGACATTAGAATTATTTTTTATAACAAAGAATTTCAAATTTATTGATATTTTATAAGAACATATTATAAATAATTTGAATGCGGAGGTAATCAGAAAGTTAAATCATAGTAATTGTCAAGAAAGAAAACATTACTACGACCAGAAGTGAGTAGAAAACATACAATGAACAAACAAAAAATGTATTGGTATAACAATAAAGATTTTGAAAATTTTTAACTAGCAAAATTATGAATTAGGACACATAACGCTCACTCCTTTCAAGAACGTCATAAATCAAAAATCGTCAATTTTCAGTTGTGCGTGTTTTCAGAATGCCCAGAAAATGTACTATATCCCAGCAAAAGCGGCATATTTTTAACTTCATATTTACCCGCTACAGGGCAGAAAGTTTTGTTTTTGAATTTTGAAGAAAAGGTATCTTTTAATTATTTTTTTTAAATAAACTAAATATTTTTCAAATGGAGAAAAAACCTTTAGGTTTTACCTTAAAAGATCTGTTGCGCAGTAAAAAGTTCAAAAAATGGCTTGATATTTATTTTTAATACATTGTATTATATTTTTAAACTTTAAAAACGTTCTCCTGAAAAATCAAGTATTTTGATTTATGACGTTCTTGAAAGGAGTGAGCGATAAGTCAAACAATATTAACATTCTTAAACATTAAAACATTAAAAAAGCTTCTTTACATCTCACCAATAGATGTCTCTAGTGAAGTTCTAGTGATTCAAGAATAAGGTTTCTAAATTGGTTCATATATAGAGAACTTCCGAGATGAGTAGTGTGGTTGTCAATAATGGGTAGAATTGGTGAATGTTACACGTGTGTAAAGTGATCACTTAAACCAGCCTATGACGGTCGTCAGCCCCGTAAATGCCCAGACTTCCATATTCTTCTTCATCTTTGATGAGATGTCAAAAAATAATAATATTAACATTTTTTTAATAAAAACTAATTTATAAATGACCACTCAGTTTGAGATTTGAGTTTCTCTTTGTTTACTTATTTTTAAAAATCTATTTCAATAGTTGAAGTCGCACACTCGAACTTTTTCGAGATTTTTTGAGATTGCATTAAATTGGCAATACTGAAGAGCGCGCGAACTGATATAGTTCACTGTTTTTATAACAACATGCATGACTTGGTTCACAGAATACTTGAGGTCATAAATTTTGTTGATGCATCGAACCGTGTATCACAAATGTATCACTGGTTTAAAAATATATTCTTCATACATGGCCGCGGGCCGCGGGTTCGCCACCCGTGCACTAGGCAGTCTTCCAAGCGATGAATTTTGATTAAGGCAACACATGAAACTCAATCACCTTTGAAGCAATATCTTGCAACCATTAATACAAAATTATGTATTTAAATAAAAACAACAGGTATATCGCAGTCGTACAGGAGAAGGTGACCAACTGACAAAACGTAAAATGTTCAGGAGGGCCATTTAAGTCACTTTTGCTTGGCAACAAAATAAACATCAATGCAGTTAGTCATTTTTAACAAGTCAATATATTATACTTCCAAGTTTAAAATCATTTAGGATTTTTTCAGGGCAATATTAAGCTAGTAAGGTATCAAATAGTCAATGATCACGTTTTAGTAAAAAATGCACTTGGTCACTTTCTCCTGTATGACTACGATATATGCTATCAAACGTTTTGATCATAGGCTGGTTTAAGTGATCACTTTACACACGTGTAACGTTCACCAATTCTACCCATTATTGACAACCCCACTATTCAAATTCTTGGAATTTCTATATATTTGAACCAATTTCGAAATGTTGTTCTTGAATCACTAGAACTTCACTAGAGACATCTATTGGTGAGATGAAAAGAAGCTTTTTATTTAGCAGAAACTCCTTTATTAGTATGTGGGTCAGAATCCTGGATTTTAATCACACACATGAGAAACGCCAGAAAATATCATTTTAATTTTTATTATTTAAGCTGATAATTTGACCAGATAATTTATGTATAATTTTTTTTAATATAGAAATTCCAAAGCTGGACCAATCTTTTTTGCGAATCAATTTATAAGTTCTATATATCGCTCACTCCTTTCAAGAACGTCATAAATCAAAAATTGACAATTTTCAGCTGTGCATGTTTTCGGAATGTCCAGAAAATGTACTATATCCCAGCAAAAGAGGCATATTTTTAACTTAATATTTACCCGCTACAGGACAGAAAGTGTTGTTTTTGCATTTTGAAGAAAAGGTATTGTTTAATTATTTTTTTTTAATAAACTAAATATTTTTAAAATGGAGAAAAAACCTTCAGGTTTTACCTAAGATCTGTTGCAGAGTAAAAAGTTCAATAAGTGGCTTGATATTTATTTTTAAAACATTGTATTACATTTTTAAACTTTAAAAACGTTCTCCTGAAAAATCAAGTTTTTTTATTTATGTCGTTCTTGAAAGGAGTGAGCGATATATGAACCAATATTTAAAAGTTGTTCTTGAATCACTAGAACTTCACAAGGGCCAGAAAATATAATTTTCATTTTTATTATTTAAGCTTATATATTATGATTTGACCAGATAGTTAATGTATATATTTTTTAATATAGAAATTCCAAAGCTGTACCAATCTTTTTTGCGAATTAATTTATTTATCAATTTAATAAAGCCGACCTTAGAACCGGTGTCGTCAGCTGACCCGACAAAATATAAACATAACAGCTATTGCTTCTGCCAACATTGCGCAAGGCAGATGGTTTTTCCTCATTTCGGCAAACACCCGATCGACTTTCGCATTAGCAACAGTCGTAAAAATTAACTGGCGAGGATAAATGATTATTGACGCAAAGATGGCGAAACTAGAATTTGAAATGAAATTATACCATATTACGTAGGTGTGTGTAATATTTTATGAATAAAATTAGTGTGTTCATATCATTTAAAAGAAAGCTAAAAAGAAAATTCAACTAGAGTCCATATGAATCATGACTCAGTTGTAGCAAATAAAAACCCATCAGCTATGATATCTTACTAGCTTAATATTGCCCTGAAAACATCCCAAAGGATTTTAAACTCGGAAGTATAATATATTGACTTGTTATCTTTTGACATCTCATCAAAGATGAAGAAGAATATGGAAGTCTGGGCATTTACGGGGCTGACGACCGTCATAGGCTGGTTTAAGTGTTCACTTTACACACGTGTAACATTCACCGATTCTACCCATTATTGACAACCACACTACTCAAATTCTACATATATATATGAACCAATTTAGAAACCTTGTTCTTGAATACATCTCACCAATAGATGTCTCTAGTGAAGTTCTAGTGATTCAAGAACAAGGTTTCTAAATTGGTTCATATATATAGAACTTCCAAGAATTTGAGTAGTGTGGTTGTCAATAGTGGGTAGAATTGGTGAATGTTACACGTGTGTAAAGTGATCACTTAAACCAGCCTATGACGGTCGTCAGCCCCGTAAATGCCCAGACTTCCATATTCTTCTTCATCTTTGATGAGATGTCAAAAGATAATATAAAAATCACTCCTGTAATTGGAGATAATCCAGATTTTGTGAACAAGTATTTGGACACACTCAAAATGTTGTAAATATATTGTCTTGTTAAAAATGACTAACTGCATTGATGTTTAGTTAGTTATATCATATAAGTATATAAGTAGGTATCTATTATGTTTGTAAGCAAATCTTGGTCACAACTGTCGTCAAGAAAAGTCGATTCAGTTGGCTTAGTCATGTATGTACTCCGCATGCCTCCCGAGAGCCGCCATCAAGCTTGCCTCTTTTACAAGGCATCAGGTCCCCGACCACTGCTGACAATTTGTCGGCAGTTCTCGTCTGTACTTCGGGACTCGGATCTAACTTGGGAGGATGCAAGGGAGGTGGCAGCCGACAGAAAAGCCTGGAGACGTTTTGTAGACTCCATATCGCCCATTCCTTTCAAGAACATCATAAATGAAAAGACTTGATTTTACAGGAGATCGTTTTTAAAGTTTAAAAATATAACACAATGTATTCAAAATAAATATCGAGCCAATTATTGAACTTTTTACCGTGCAACAGATCTTTTTAGGTAAAGCCTGAAGGTTTTTTCTCCATTTGAAAAATATTTAATATATTTGAAAAAAAAAATACAATACCTTTTCTCAAAATGCAAAAACAACACTCTGCCTGACACTTCTTCTGCCCTGTGGCGGGTAAATATTAAGTTAAAAATATGCCTCTTTTGCTGGGATATAGTACATTTTCTGGGCATTCCGTAAACGTGCACAACTGAAAATTGACGATTTTTGACATATGACGTTCTTGAAAGGAGTGAGCGATATATATATATATATATATATATATATATATATATATATATATATATATATATATATATATATATATATATAATATATATATATATATATATATATATATATATATATATATATATATATATATATATATATATATATACATATACTTTCATATGTATTTTATATAAATATATATTTTTTTCCATTCTAATATTTATTCAATATTACCCTGGACTGGTATGTGAAGCGCAGAACCGATCACCTTGCCTTCCTACGATAAATTATCAAATGAACATTGCATCGATTTGATGATAGGTTCACTTGATAATGATGTAACTGAAATATGAATAATAATAGGAATACAAGGAAGTAGGATCGGGAAAAAGTTAAGGGGTAAAGGTACATGGAATTTGTTTTATTTTATGGCGCTAAGATATGATTTGATTTAGATTGTATGGCGGTGACGATTGCCGCGTAATACCTATTTCACCTTGAAAACTTTTATGACTTCATATTTTTAAATGGAAAAATGAGTTTTCATTGAAATTGTGTCGTTTTTATGGGGTTCTCATTATGATTCGCCAATGGCACTGTAATAACCATTTTTTTTTACAATACATATATATATATATATATATATATATATATATATATATATATATATATATATATATATATATATATATATATATATATATATATATATATATATATATATATATATATATATATATATATATATATATATATATATATATATATATATATAAATATATGTATTATTATTACTCTGAACTGGTCCATGAAGCGCAGCAGTGATACTATATCCCATTAATTATTTTTTTAAATTTACTTAATATTTTTCAAATGGATAAATAACCTTCAGGTTTTACCTAAAAAAATCTGTTGCACAGTAAAAAGTTCAATAAGGGGCTTGATAAATATTTTTAATATATCTTATTATATTTTTAATCTTTAAAAACGATCTCCTGAAAAATCAAGTTTTTTGATATTTGACGTTGTTGAAAGGAGTGAGCGATATGTGACCATTCATATTACTAGTGTATTATTATTTTCCGCCAACACTAGATTCTGTCGTTCTAGATCTGTGCGCTAAATTTTATAGTAAAATTATTCCCTTGACATTCGCTTGATCATAGCTTTGCGAAATATCACCAGACTACAGCTGCTGAAGAGCAGTAAACATTCAAGAGAAAGACGAACAATGAGTCCTAAAGACAAGTGTATATGTACTCCTTTTTTTGACATCCAACATAGCTGAAGTAGAACATGGAAGTCTAGTTATTTACAGTGTTATATATATATATACATATATATATATATATATATATATATATATATATATATATATATATATATATATATATATATATATATATATATATATATATATATATATATATATATATATATATATATATATATATATATATATATATATATATATATATATATATATATATATATATATATATATATATATATATATATACATACATATATATATATATATATATATATATATATATATATATATATATATATATATATATATATATATATATATATATATATATATATATATATATATATATATATATATATATAACAAGGTTGAGCCAACCTGGTGAGGGGTCCTCGGACCTCAGGCCTCGGGAGCGCAGGGCCAATCACTCTGCCTCCCTAAACCCTTTGATTACGATAAGTCCACGAAATGCCTCGGACACCGGCTTCTCTGGCACCCCCCGACCCGGCTGTGGTATTAGGACTGCGCTCACTAAACGGCTCCTATCCAACAATTCATCTTTCCGCATTGGAACGTACAATGTGCGGACAATGCAGGTCCACGGAAAAGATATTCACGCGACTCGTATCATGGATGACTACAAGTTAGATATCCTAGGACTGAGCGAGTCGCGATGGAAAGGATCTGGAAAGAGGTTGTTGGATAGTCACATGTGTCTGCACTCCGGCCAAGAACGATATCACCGTCAAGGGGTGGCAATTCTCCTTTCAGAAAGAGCAGCAAAGTGCTTGCTTAGTTGGGAACCAATTTCTGAAAGGCTTATACGCGTCACCCTCCAAACGGCCGATAGTTCTGTCACTGTCCTTCAGTGCTACGCGCCTACCGAAATTGCAGATGTCCAAACAAAAGATGCCTTTTACGACTCTCTCCATGCGGTCATCGCCTCTCTCCCAAGAAGAACCCGCGTGGTAGTATTGGGAGATTTCAACGCGAGAGTCGGAACAGACCCATCACTTGCCCCAACGGTGATGGGAAGGCACGGCTATGGGCAAGCCAATGACAATGGAGAAAGACTGGTCGAGTTCGCTAGTATTAACGACCTTGTCATTGGCGGTACGCTATTTCCCCATAAGTCCATCCATAAGTACACCTGGACCTCCCCTGATGGACGAACAAGAGCGCAGATAGATCACGTCCTCTATGGACGTGCTAACCGGCGAGAGCTCCTCGATGTCAGGTCCTACAGAGGGGCCGACATTCATAGTGATCACGAGTTACTCGTCGGAAGAATCTGTCTGCAGCTCAAACGTCTGCCGAGATGTCCTCGGCGGAAGAGAATCAACTTAGACAAGTTGAAGAGTGCCGAAATAAGATTGAGATTCGAGGAAACGGTCGGACAACGTGTCCAGCAAGAAACCGATCCTCAGTCCATTTATGTTGACTCAATTGAGGCGCAGTGGGCTAGTCTCAAATCGGCTCTCAACTCTTCCGCCAATGAGGTTCTTGGCCCCAGGATAGGAGAAAGACCCCATTGGATGTCAGATGAGACTTGGGGAAAGATAGCTGAGCGCGCTCACTTAAAAGCACTGAGGGACAGTGAAAGTGACCCCTTCCAACTGGACACC